>NW_027640880.1:0-116000 GCF_949752795.1 Hyperoodon ampullatus
CTGCTATTCTGCCTCGCTTTCAAGTCCACCTCATTGCCTTCCCTCAACAGATTTTTGGACGATACTTTTCCTTTATTACTCGGCCAGTTTGTGAATTGCTGTGCCCCTGAGCTCCATTTTTCAACTCGTTTTTGGTGAGCTGACCGCAAGTCCAAAATTTTGGTTCAGGACCTATACTGGTTCCCGGTGGGTGGCTGAGACTTTGGTTAATTCTTCTTCCTGCAGGGAAATTACAGTGATATGTGCCCGTCCAAATGCCTAACAGCTACTCTCTCATTGGTTCTCCCTCTTCCCTTTCATCCTCTGCCAAATTGGCAACGTGTGTGAACCAGGAGGTTAAAGGGGCTGTATCTCCAAGATGGGAGGTTGATAGTAAAGCAGATGAAAAGTCAAACCGGAGCACCAGGAGAGGGACTATTCGTTGAGTTTTAGAAATCTTTCGTATTCACTGTGTGTCCATTCTCTAGGTTTCCCGTACATGTTATAGCTGTAGTAATATTCCCTTCAACCTGGAGAGTTGGGGCCCATGGAATGGGTGCCAGGCATTTGTGATTTAAAGGGTCTGCATTTGCCCACCCAATCTCACCAATCGTCTCAGTCCCAAGTGTCCCTCCTTATGCCACATCCAGCTGTCGTTTTAGATAAGGTCATTCCAGGTTTCATCAGGGACCCTGAAGGAATTGTAAAGAATTTCCCAGTTTTTTTGTTTTGTTTTTGAAATTCCTTTTTATAGTGGGTTTCAGCTGATTCTCGCTGCCATGTTTATGCCAGTCTAGACACACTTGTTTCCCTTACGGAGACATATCAATACATAGGTTTTAAGATTCTTACTAGTCAGAGATATTCCTCTGTGGGAAATATGGGGTTTTGAGTCCCTTTCACTGAGGAAGGTGTAGGTTTGTCTATTCCATAGTTGGTTTTTGGAACGGTACTTGTCCTTATATCAAACTCTGGTTTTATGCATCAACCCACCTCTCTTTCCCCCTTAAGCAGGCATAAGAGTGTTTTCTAAATATGAGACACTGTTCTCTTTCCTAACTCAGTTCAAGTGAAGCCATGTTTATAGGATCTTCATAAGTGATAACTTATGATACGTTTCTTTTTCTGTGTGATTTATTTCACTTAGAATCATCGTACCTGAATCCACCCATTTTGCTGCTACTGGTCTTATGACATTGATTTCATGGCTGAGGGATATTCCATCCTACGTAAGTACCACAATTTTTTGAACGATTTTTATATTTCCTGGGATACTTAAGGTGTATCCAAGTTGAGGTCTTTGTAAGCAGTGCAGCCGTAATTTTGTGGTGGCTCTGTATTATTGATTTTCAATTTTCCCAAGGTATATTCCCTAGACTGGAAGTGCCCTTGGCTCTGTAGCTCTGTTCTTTACTTGTTTTAGGGAACACAATGCATTCCTCCAGAGAGGCAGTTGGCAATTTACATCCCTCCCATCAGCATAACAAGGCTCCCTGTTCTCCAGGGCCTGTCTTGCCTTTCTGGTTTTTACACATTTTGTGGATGTCCCTTTTGACCCGTGGGAAGTGATACCTCTTTGTAGTGCAGATTTGCATTGCCCGCTTTCTTGCTTGGCCAAAAAGGGCGTATGCGTTTTCTCCTGAATATATTCAGGAGAAAACGCATACGCCCTTTTTGGCCAAGTGCATCATTGTCGAAGTTGTGCCCCTCTTCCTGTGCTTTAAAGGCGATTCCAACGTACCTCTTGAAATCTGTTTCCTGCTATTCTGCCTCGTTTTCAAGTCCGCCTCGTTGCCTTTCATCAACAGATTTTTGGACGATAGTTGTCCTTTATTACTCGGCCAGTTTGTGAATTGCTGTGCCCCTGAGCTCCATTTTTCAACTCGTTTATGGTGAGCTGACCGCAAGTCCAAAATTTTGGATCAGGACCTATACTGGTTCCCGGTGGGTGGCTGAGACTTTGTTTAATTCTTCTTCCTGCAGGGAAATTACAGTGATATGTGCCCGTCCAAATGCCTAACAGCTACTCTCTCATTGGTTCTCCCTCTTCCCTTTCATCCTCTGCAAATTTGGCAACCTGTGCGAACCAGGAGGTTAAAGGGGCTGTCTCTCCAAGTTGGGAGGTTGATAGTAAAGCAGATGTAAAGTCAAAGCGGAGCACCAGGATAGGGACTATTCGTTGAGTTTTAGAAACCTTTCGTATTCACAGTGTGTCCGTTCTCTAGGTTTCCCGTACATGTTATAGCTGGAGTAATATTCCCTTCAACCTGGAGAGTTGGGACCCATGGAAAGGGTGCCAGGCATTTGTGCTTTAAAGGGTCTGCATTTGCTCACCCAATCTCACCAATCCTCTCAGTCCCAAGTGTCCCTCCTTATGCCACATCCAGCTGTCGTTGTAGATAGGGTCATTCCAGGTTTCATCAGAGACCCTGAAGGAATTGTAAAGAATTTCCCAGTTTTTTTGTTTTGTTTTTGAAATTCCTTTTTATAGTGGGTTTGAGCTGATTCTCGCTGCCATGTTTATGCCAGTCTAGACACACTTGATTCCCTTACGGAGACATATCAATACATAGGTTTTAAGATTCTTACTAGTCAGATATATTCCTCTGCGGGAAATATGGGGTTTTGAGTCCCTTTCACTGAGGAAGGTGTAGGTCTTGTCTATTCCATAGTTGGTTTTTGGAACGGTAACTGTGCTTATATCAAACTCTGGTTTTATGCATCACCCCACCTCTCCTTCCCCCTTAAGCAGACATAAGAGTGTTTTCTAAATATGAGACACTGTTCTCTTTCCTAACTCAGTTCCAGTGTAGCCATGTTTATAGGGTCTTCATAAGTGATATCTTATGATAAGTTTCTTTTTCTGTGTGACTTATTTCACTTAGGATCATCGTACCTGAATCCACCCATTTTGCTGCTACTGGTCTTATGACATTGATTTCATGGCTGAGGGATATTCCATCCTACGTAAGTACCACAATTTTTTGAACGATTTTTATATTTCCTGGGATACTTAAGGTGTTACCAAGTTGAGGTCCTTGTAAGCAGTGCAGCCCTAAATTTTGGGGTGGCTCTGTCTTATTGATTTTCAGTTTTCCCGAGGTATATTCCCTAGACTGGAAGTGCCCTTGGCTCTGTAGCTCTGTTCTTTACTTGTTTTAGGGAACACAGTGCACTCCTCCAGAGAGGCAGTTGACAATTTACATCCCTCCCATCAGCATAACAAGGCTCCCTGTTCTCCAGGGCCTGTCTTGCCTCTCTGGTTTTTACACATTTTGTGGATGTCCCTTTTGACCAGTGGGAAGTGATACTTCTTTGTAGTGCAGATTTGCATTGCCCGATTGCTTGCTTGGCTAAAAAGGGCGTATGCATTTTCTCCTGAATATATTCAGGAGAAAACGCATACACCCTTTTTGGCCAAGTGCATCATTGTCGAAGTTGTGCCCCTCTTCCTGTGCTTTAAAGGTGATTCCAACATACCTCTTGAAATCTGTTTCCTGCTATTCTGCCTCGCTTTCAAGTCCGCCTCCTTGCCTTCCCTCAACAGATTTTTGGACGATAGTTGTCCTTTATTACTCGGCCAGTTTGTGAATTGCTGTGCCCCTGAGCTCCATTTTTCAACTCATTTTTGGTGAGCTGACCGCAAGTCCAAAATTTTGGTTCAGGACCTATACTGGTTCCCGGTGGGTGGCTGAGACTTTGGTTAATTCTTCTTCCTGCCGGGAAATTACAGTGATATGTGCCCGTCCAAATGCCTAAGAGCTACTCTCTCATTGGTTCTCCCTCTTCCCTTTCATCCTCTGCCAAATTGGCAACCTGTGCGAACCAGGAGGTTAAAGGGGCTGTCTCTCCAAGTTGGGAGGTTGATAGTAAAGCAGATGGAAAGTCAAACCGGAGCACCAGGAGAGGGACTATTCGTTGAGTTTTAGAAACCTTTCGTATTCACAGTGTGTCCGTTCTCTAGGTTTCCCGTACATGTTATAGCTGTAGTAATATTCCCTTCAACCTGGAGAGTTGGGACCCATGGAATGGGTGCCAGGCATTTGTGCTTTAAAGGGTCTGCATTTGCTCACCCAATCTCAAAAAATCCTCTCAGTCCCAAGTGTCCCTCCTTATGCCACATCCAGCTGTCGTTGTAGATAGGGTCATTCCAGGTTTCATCAGAGACCCTGAAGGAATTGTAAAGAATTTCCCAGTTTTTTTGTTTTGCTTCTGAAATTCCTTTTTAGAGTGGGTTTGAGCTGATTCTCGCTGCCATGTTTATGCCAGTCTAGACACACTTGATTCCCTTACGGAGACATATCAATACATAGGTTTTAAGATTCTTACTAGTCAGATATATTCCTCTGCAGGAAATATGGGGTTTTGAGTCCCTTTCACTGAGGAAGGTGTAGGTCTTGTCTATTCCATAGTTGGTTTTTGGAACGGTACCGGTGCTTATATCAAACTCTGGTTTTATGCATCACCCCATCTCTCCTTCCCCCTTAAGCAGGCATAAGAGTGTTTTCTAAATGTGAGACACTGTTCTCTTTCCTAACTCAGTTCAAGTGTAGCCATGTTTACAGGATCTTCATAAGTGATATCTTATGATAAGTTTCTTTTTCTGTGTGACTTATTTGACTTAGAATCATCGTACCTGAATCCACCCATTTTGCTGCTACTGGTCTTATGACATTGATTTCATGGCTGAGGGATATTCCATCCTACGTAAGTACCACAATTTTTTGAACGATTTTTATATTTCCTGGGATATTTAAGGTGTACCCAAGTTGAGGTCCTTGTAAGCAGTGCAGCCCTAAATTTTGGGATGGCTCTGTCTTATTGATTTTCAGTTTTCCCAAGGTATATTCCCTAGACTGGAAGTGCCCTTGGCTCTGTAGCTCTGTTGTTTACTTGTTTTAGGAAACACAATGCACTCCTCCAGAGAGGCAGTTGACAATTTACATGCCGCCCATCAGCATAACAAGGCTGCCTGTTCTCCAGGGCCTGTCTTGCCTTTCTGGTTTTTACACATTTTGTGGATGTCCCTTTTGACCGGTGGGAAGTGATACTTCTTTGTAGTGCAGATTTGCAATGCCCGCTTGCTTGCTTGGCCAAAAAGGGCGTATGCGTTTTCTCCTGAATATATTCAGGAGAAAACGCATACGCCCTTTTTGGCCAAGTGCATCATTGTCGAAGTTGTGCCCCTCTTCCTGTGCTTTAAAGGCGATTCCAACGTACCTCTTGAAATCTGTTTCCTGCTATTCTGCCTCGTTTTCAAGTCCGCCTCGTTGCCTTTCATCAACAGATTTTTGGACGATAGTTGTCCTTTATTACTCGGCCAGTTTGTGAATTGCTGTGCCCCTGAGCTCCATTTTTCAACTCGTTTATGGTGAGCTGCCCGCAAGTCCAAAATTTTGGTTCAGGACCTATACTGGTTCCCGGTGGGTGGCTGAGACTTTGGTTAATTCTTCTTCCTGCAGGGAAATTACAGTGATATGTGCCCGTCCAAATGCCTAACAGCTACTCTCTCATTGGTTCTCCCTCTTCCCTTTCATCCTCTGCAAATTTGGCAACCTGTGCGAACCAGGAGGTTAAAGGGGCTGTCTCTCCAAGTTGGGAGGTTGATAGTAAAGCAGATGTAAAGTCAAAGCGGAGCACCAGGATAGGGACTATTCGTTGAGTTTTAGAAACCTTTCGTATTCACAGTGTGTCCGTTCTCTAGGTTTCCCGTACATGTTATAGCTGGAGTAATATTCCCTTCAACCTGGAGAGTTGGGACCCATGGAAAGGGTGCCAGGCATTTGTGCTTTAAAGGGTCTGCATTTGCTCACCCAATCTCACCAATCCTCTCAGTCCCAAGTGTCCCTCCTTATGCCACATCCAGCTGTCGTTGTAGATAGGGTCATTCCAGCCTTCATCAGAGACCCTGAAGGAATTGTAAAGAATTTCCCAGTTTTTTTGTTTTGTTTTTGAAATTCCTTTTTATAGTGGGTTTGAGCTGATTCTCGCTGCCATGTTTATGCCAGTCTAGACACACTTGATTCCCTTACGGAGACATATCAATACATAGGTTTTAAGATTCTTACTAGTCAGATATATTCCTCTGCGGGAAATATGGGGTTTTGAGTCCCTTTCACTGAGGAAGGTGTAGGTCTTGTCTATTCCATAGTTGGTTTTTGGAACGGTACCTGTGCTTATATCAAACTCTGGTTTTATGCATCACCCCACCTCTCCTTCCCCCTTAAGCAGGCATAAGAGTGTTTTCTAAATATGAGACACTGTTCTCTTTCCTAACTCAGTTCAAGTGTAGCCATGTTTATAGGGTCTTCATAAGTGATATCTTATGATAAGTTTGTTTTTCTGTGTGACTTATTTGACTTAGAATCATCGTACCTGAATCCACCCATTTTGCTGCTACTGGTCTTATGACATTGATTTCATGGCTGAGGGATATTCCATCGTACGTAAGTACCACAATTTTTTGAACCATTTTTATATTTCCTGGGATACTTAAGGTGTATCCAAGTTGAGGTCCTTGTAAGCAGTGCAGCCCTAAATTTTGGGGTGGCTCTGTCTTATTGATTTTCATTATTCCCAAGGTATATTCCGTAGACTGGAAGTGCCCTTGGCTCTGTAGCTCTGTTCTTTACTTGTTTTAGGGAACACAATGCACTCCTCCAGAGAGGCAGTTGGCAATTTACATCCCGCCCATCAGCATAACAAGGCTCCCTGTTCTCCAGGGCCTGTCTTGCCTTTCTGGTTTTTACACATTTTGTGGATGTCCCTTTTGACCGGTGGGAAGTGATACTTCTTTGTAGTGCAGATTTGCATTGCCCGCTTGCTTGCTTGGCCAAAAAGGGCGTAGGCGTTTTCTCCTGAATATATTCAGGAGAAAACGCCTACGCCCTTTTTGGCCAAGTGCATCATTGTCGAAGTTGTGCCCCTCTTCCTGTGCTTTAAAGGTAATTCCAACGTACCTCTTGAAATCTGTTTCCTGCTATTCTGCCTCGCTTTCAAGTCCACCTCATTGCCTTCCCTCAACAGATTTTTGGACGATACTTTTCCTTTATTACTCGGCCAGTTTGTGAATTGCTGTGCCCCTGAGCTCCATTTTTCAACTCGTTTTTGGTGAGCTGACCGCAAGTCCAAAATTTTGGTTCAGGACCTATACTGGTTCCCGGTGGGTGGCTGAGACTTTGGTTAATTCTTCTTCCTGCAGGGAAATTACAGTGATATGTGCCCGTCCAAATGCCTAACAGCTACTCTCTCATTGGTTCTCCCTCTTCCCTTTCATCCTCTGCCAAATTGGCAACGTGTGTGAACCAGGAGGTTAAAGGGGCTGTATCTGCAAGATGGGAGGTTGATAGTAAAGCAGATGAAAAGTCAAACCGGAGCACCAGGAGAGGGACTATTCGTTGAGTTTTAGAAATCTTTCGTATTCACTGTGTGTCCATTCTCTAGGTTTCCCGTACATGTAATAGCTGTAGTAATATTCCCTTCAACCTGGAGAGTTGGGGCCCATGGAATGGGTGCCAGGCATTTGTGATTTAAAGGGTCTGCATTTGCCCACCCAATCTCACCAATCGTCTCAGTCCCAAGTGTCCCTCCTTATGCCACATCCAGCTGTCGTTTTAGATAAGGTCATTCCAGGTTTCATCAGGGACCCTGAAGGAATTGTAAAGAATTTCCCAGTTTTTTTGTTTTGTTTTTGAAATTCCTTTTTATAGTGGGTTTCAGCTGATTCTCGCTGCCATGTTTATGCCAGTCTAGACACACTTGTTTCCCTTACGAAGACATATCAATACATAGGTTTTAAGATTCTTACTAGTCAGAGATATTCCTCTGTGGGAAATATGGGGTTTTGAGTCCCTTTCACTGAGGAAGGTGTAGGTTTGTCTATTCCATAGTTGGTTTTTGGAACGGTACTTGTCCTTATATCAAACTCTGGTTTTATGCATCAACCCACCTCTCTTTCCCCCTTAAGCAGGCATAAGAGTGTTTTCTAAATATGAGACACTGTTCTCTTTCCTAACTCAGTTCAAGTGAAGCCATGTTTATAGGATCTTCATAAGTGATAACTTATGATACGTTTCTTTTTCTGTGTGATTTATTTCACTTAGAATCATCGTACCTGAATCCACCCATTTTGCTGCTACTGGTCTTATGACATTGATTTCATGGCTGAGGGATATTCCATCCTACGTAAGTACCACAATTTTTTGAACGATTTTTATATTTCCTGGGATACTTAAGGTGTATCCAAGTTGAGGTCTTTGTAAGCAGTGCAGCCGTAATTTTGTGGTGGCTCTGTATTATTGATTTTCAATTTTCCCAAGGTATATTCCCTAGACTGGAAGTGCCCTTGGCTCTGTAGCTCTGTTCTTTACTTGTTTTAGGGAACACAATGCATTCCTCCAGAGAGGCAGTTGGCAATTTACATCCCTCCCATCAGCATAACAAGGCTCCCTGTTCTCCAGGGCCTGTCTTGCCTTTCTGGTTTTTACACATTTTGTGGATGTCCCTTTTGACCCGTGGGAAGTGATACCTCTTTGTAGTGCAGATTTGCATTGCCCGCTTGCTTGCTTGGCCAAAAAGGGCGTATGCGTTTTCTCCTGAATATATTCAGGAGAAAACGCATACGCCCTTTTTGGACAAGGGCATCATTTTCGAAGTTGTGCCCCTCTTCCTGTGCTTTAAAGGCAATTCCAACGTACCTCTTGAAATCTGTTTCCTGCTATTCTGCCTCGCTTTCAAGTCCGCCTCGTTGCCTTCCCTCAACAGATTTTTGGACGATAGTTGTCCTTTATTACTCGGCCAGTTTGTGAATTGCTGGGCCCCTGAGCTCCATTTTTCAACTCGTTTTTGGTGAGCTGACCGCATGTCAAAAATTTTGGTTCAGGACCTATACTGGTTCCCGGTGGGTGGCTGAGACTTTGGTTAATTCTTCTTCCTGCCGGGAAATTACAGTGATATGTGCCCGTCCAAATGCCGAACAGCTACTCTCTCATTGGTTCTCCCTCTTCCCTTTCATCCTCTGCCAAATTGGCAACGTGTGTGAACCAGGAGGTTAAAGGGGCTGTCTCTCCAAGTTGGGAGGATGATAGTAAAGCAGATGGAAAGTCAAAGCGGAGCACCAGGAGAGGGACTATTCGTTGAGTTTTAGAAACCTTTCGTATTCACAGTGTGTCCGTTCTCTAGGTTTCCCGTACATGTTATAGCTGGAGTAATATTCACTTCAACCTGGAGAGTTGGGGCCCATGGAATGGGTGCCAGGCATTTGTGATTTAAAGGGTCTGCATTTGCAAACCCAATCTCACCAATCCTCTCAGTCCCAAGAGTCCCTCCTTATGCCACATCCAGCTGTCGTTGTAGATAGGGTCATTCCAGGTTTCATCAGGGACCCTGAAGGAATTGTAAAGAATTTCCCAGTTTTTTTGTTTTGTTTTTGAAATTCATTTTTATAGTGGGCTTGAGCTGATTCTCGCTGCCATGTTTATGCCAGTCTAGACACACAAGATTCCCTTACAGAGACATATCAATACATAGGTTTTAAGATTCTTACTAGTCAGATATATTCCTCTGCGGGAAATATGGTGTTTTGAGTCCCTTTCACTGAGGAAGGTGTAGGTCTTGTCTATTCCATAGTTGGTTTTTGGAACGGTACCTGTGCTTATATCAAACTCTGGTTTTATGCATCACCCCACCTCTCCTTCCCCCTTAAGCAGGCATAAGAGTGTTTTCTAAATATGAGACATTGTTCTCTTTCCTAACTCAGTTCAAGTGTAGCCATGTTTATAGGATCTTCATAAGTGATATCTTATGATAAGTTTCTTTTTCTGTGTGACTTATTTCACTTAGAATCATCGTACCTGAATCCACCCATTTTGCTGCTACTGGTCTTATGACATTGATTTCATGGCTGAGGGATATTCCATCGTACGTAAGTACCACAATTTTTTGAACCATTTTTGTATTTCCTGGGATACTTAAGGTGTATCCAAGTTGAGGTCTTTGTAAGCAGTGCAGTCCTAATTTTGGGGTGGCTCTGTCTTATTGATTTTCATTTTTTCCAAGGTATATTCCCTAGACTGGAATTGCCCTTGGCTCTGTAGCTCTGTTGTTTACTTGTTTTAGGGAACACAATGCACTCCTCCAGAGAGGCAGTTGGCAATTTACATCCCGCCCATCAGCATAACAAGGCTCCCTGTTCTCCAGGGCCTGTCTTGCCTTTCTGGTTTTTACACATTTTGTGGATGTCCCTTTTGACCGGTGGGAAGTGATACTTCTTTGTAGTGCAGATTTGCATTGCCCGCTTTCTTGCTTGGCCAAAAAGGGCGTATGCGTTTTCTCCTGAATATATTCAGGAGAAAACGCATACGCCCTTTTTGGCCAAGTGCATCATTGTCGAAGTTGTGCCCCTCTTCCTGTGCTTTAAAGGCGATTCCAACGTACCTCTTGAAATCTGTTTCCTGCTATTCTGCCTCGTTTTCAAGTCCGCCTCGTTGCCTTTCATCAACAGATTTTTGGACGATAGTTGTCCTTTATTACTCGGCCAGTTTGTGAATTGCTGTGCCCCTGAGCTCCATTTTTCAACTCGTTTATGGTGAGCTGACCGCAAGTCCAAAATTTTGGATCAGGACCTATACTTGTTCCCGGTGGGTGGCTGAGACTTTGTTTAATTCTTCTTCCTGCAGGGAAATTACAGTGATATGTGCCCGTCCAAATGCCTAACAGCTACTCTCTCATTGGTTCTCCCTCTTCCCTTTCATCCTCTGCAAATTTGGCAACCTGTGCGAACCAGGAGGTTAAAGGGGCTGTCTCTCCAAGTTGGGAGGTTGATAGTAAAGCAGATGTAAAGTCAAAGCGGAGCACCAGGATAGGGACTATTCGTTGAGTTTTAGAAACCTTTCGTATTCACAGTGTGTCCGTTCTCTAGGTTTCCCGTACATGTTATAGCTGGAGTAATATTCCCTTCAACCTGGAGAGTTGGGACCCATGGAAAGGGTGCCAGGCATTTGTGCTTTAAAGGGTCTGCATTTGCTCACCCAATCTCACCAATCCTCTCAGTCCCAAGTGTCCCTCCTTATGCCACATCCAGCTGTCGTTGTAGATAGGGTCATTCCAGGTTTCATCAGAGACCCTGAAGGAATTGTAAAGAATTTCCCAGTTTTTTTGTTTTGTTTTTGAAATTCCTTTTTATAGTGGGTTTGAGCTGATTCTCGCTGCCATGTTTATGCCAGTCTAGACACACTTGATTCCCTTACGGAGACATATCAATACATAGGTTTTAAGATTCTTAATAGTCAGATATATTCCTCTGCGGGAAATATGGGGTTTTGAGTCCCTTTCACTGAGGAAGGTGTAGGTCTTGTCTATTCCATAGTTGGTTTTTGGAACGGTAACTGTGCTTATATCAAACTCTGGTTTTATGCATCACCCCACCTCTCCTTCCCCCTTAAGCAGACATAAGAGTGTTTTCTAAATATGAGACACTGTTCTCTTTCCTAACTCAGTTCCAGTGTAGCCATGTTTATAGGGTCTTCATAAGTGATATCTTATGATAAGTTTCTTTTTCTGTGTGACTTATTTCACTTAGGATCATCGTACCTGAATCCACCCATTTTGCTGCTACTGGTCTTATGACATTGATTTCATGGCTGAGGGATATTCCATCCTACATAAGTACCACAATTTTTTGAACGATTTTTATATTTCCTGGGATACTTAAGGTGTACCCAAGTTGAGGTCCTTGTAAGCAGTGCAGCCCTAAATTTTGGGGTGGCTCTGTCTTATTGATTTTCAGTTTTCCCGAGGTATATTCCCTAGACTGGAAGTGCCCTTGGCTCTGTAGCTCTGTTCTTTACTTGTTTTAGGGAACACAGTGCACTCCTCCAGAGAGGCAGTTGGCAATTTACATCCCGCCCATCAGCATAACAAGGCTCCCTGTTCTCCAGGGCCTGTCTTGCCTCTCTGGTTTTTACACATTTTGTGGATGTCCCTTTTGACCAGTGGGAAGTGATACTTCTTTGTAGTGCAGATTTGCATTGCCCGATTGCTTGCTTGGCTAAAAAGGGCGTATGCATTTTCTCCTGAATATATTCAGGAGAAAACGCATACACCCTTTTTGGCCAAGTGCATCATTGTCGAAGTTGTGCCCCTCTTCCTGTGCTTTAAAGGTGATTCCAACATACCTCTTGAAATCTGTTTCCTGCTAGTCTGCCTCGCTTTCATGTCCGCCTCGTTGCCTTTCCTCAACAGATTTTTGGACGATAGTTGTCCTTTATTACTCGGCCAGTTTGTGAATTGCTGTGCCCCTGAGCTCCATTTTTCAACTCGTTTTTGGTGAGCTGACCGCAAGTCCAAAATTTTGGTTCAGGACCTATACTGGTTCCCGGTGGGTGGCTGAGACTTTGGTTAATTCTTCTTCCTGCAGGGAAATTACAGTGATATGTGCCCGTCCAAATGCCTAACAGCTACTCTCTCATTGGTTCTCCCTCTTCCCTTTCATCCTCTGCCAAATTGGCAACGTGTGTGAACCAGGAGGTTAAAGGGGCTGTATCTCCAAGATGGGAGGTTGATAGTAAAGCAGATGAAAAGTCAAACCGGAGCACCAGGAGAGGGACTATTCGTTGAGTTTTAGAAATCTTTCGTATTCACTGTGTGTCCATTCTCTAGGTTTCCCGTACATGTTATAGCTGTAGTAATATTCCCTTCAACCTGGAGAGTTGGGGCCCATGGAATGGGTGCCAGGCATTTGTGATTTAAAGGGTCTGCATTTGCCCACCCAATCTCACCAATCGTCTCAGTCCCAAGTGTCCCTCCTTATGCCACATCCAGCTGTCGTTTTAGATAAGGTCATTCCAGGTTTCATCAGGGACCCTGAAGGAATTGTAAAGAATTTCCCAGTTTTTTTGTTTTGTTTTTGAAATTCCTTTTTATAGTGGGTTTCAGCTGATTCTCGCTGCCATGTTTATGCCAGTCTAGACACACTTGTTTCCCTTACGGAGACATATCAATACATAGGTTTTAAGATTCTTACTAGTCAGAGATATTCCTCTGTGGGAAATATGGGGTTTTGAGTCCCTTTCACTGAGGAAGGTGTAGGTTTGTCAATTCCATAGTTGGTTTTTGGAACGGTACTTGTCCTTATATCAAACTCTGGTTTTATGCATCAACCCACCTCTCTTTCCCCCTTAAGCAGGCATAAGAGTGTTTTCTAAATATGAGACACTGTTCTCTTTCCTAACTCAGTTCAAGTGAAGCCATGTTTATAGGATCTTCATAAGTGATAACTTATGATACGTTTCTTTTTCTGTGTGACTTATTTGACTTAGAATCATCGTACCTGAATCCACCCATTTTGCTGCTACTGGTCTTATGACATTGATTTCATGGCTGAGGGATATTCCATCGTACGTAAGTACCACAATTTTTTGAACGATTTTTATATTTCCTGGGATACTTAAGGTGTATCCAAGTTGAGGTCTTTGTAAGCAGTGCAGCCGTAATTGTGTGGTGGCTCTGTATTATTGATTTTCAATTTTCCCAAGGTATATTTCCTAGACGGGAAGTGCCCTTGGCTCTGTAGCTCTGTTCTTTACTTGTTTTAGGGAACACAATGCATTCCTCCAGAGAGGCAGTTGGCAATTTACATCCCTCCCATCAGCATAACAAGGCTCCCTGTTCTCCAGGGCCTGTCTTGCCTTTCTGGTTTTTACACATTTTGTGGATGTCCCTTTTGACCGGTGGGAAGTGATACCTCTTTGTAGTGCAGATTTGCATTGCCCGCTTGCTTGCTTGGCCAAAAAGGGCGTAGGCGTTTTCTCCTGAATATATTCAGGAGAAAACGCCTACGCCCTTTTTGGCCAAGTGCATCATTGTCGAAGTTGTGCCCCTCTTCCTGTGCTTTAAAGGTAATTCCAACGTACCTCTTGAAATCTGTTTCCTGCTATTCTGCCTCGCTTTCAAGTCCACCTCATTGCCTTCCCTCAACAGATTTTTGGACGATACTTTTCCTTTATTACTCGGCCAGTTTGTGAATTGCTGTGCCCCTGAGCTCCATTTTTCAACTCGTTTTTGGTGAGCTGACCGCAAGTCCAAAATTTTGGTTCAGGACCTCTACTGGTTCCCGGTGGGTGGCTGAGACTTTGGTTAATTCTTCTTCCTGCAGGGAAATTACAGTGATATGTGCCCGTCCAAATGCCTAACAGCTACTCTCTCATTGGTTCTCCCTCTTCCCTTTCATCCTCTGCCAAATTGGCAACGTGTGTGAACCAGGAGGTTAAAGGGGCTGTATCTCCAAGATGGGAGGTTGATAGTAAAGCAGATGAAAAGTCAAACCGGAGCACCAGGAGAGGGACTATTCGTTGAGTTTTAGAAATCTTTCGTATTCACTGTGTGTCCATTCTCTAGGTTTCCCGTACATGTTATAGCTGTAGTAATATTCCCTTCAACCTGGAGAGTTGGGGCCCATGGAATGGGTGCCAGGCATTTGTGATTTAAAGGGTCTGCATTTGCCCACCCAATCTCACCAATCGTCTCAGTCCCAAGTGTCCCTCCTTATGCCACATCCAGCTGTCGTTTTAGATAAGGTCATTCCAGGTTTCATCAGGGACCCTGAAGGAATTGTAAAGAATTTCCCAGTTTTTTTGTTTTGTTTTTGAAATTCCTTTTTATAGTGGGTTTCAGCTGATTCTCGCTGCCATGTTTATGCCAGTCTAGACACACTTGTTTCCCTTACGGAGACATATCAATACATAGGTTTTAAGATTCTTACTAGTCAGAGATATTCCTCTGTGGGAAATATGGGGTTTTGAGTCCCTTTCACTGAGGAAGGTGTAGGTTTGTCTATTCCATAGTTGGTTTTTGGAACGGTACTTGTCCTTATATCAAACTCTGGTTTTATGCATCAACCCACCTCTCTTTCCCCCTTAAGCAGGCATAAGAGTGTTTTCTAAATATGAGACACTGTTCTCTTTCCTAACTCAGTTCAAGTGAAGCCATGTTTATAGGATCTTCATAAGTGATAACTTATGATACGTTTCTTTTTCTGTGTGATTTATTTCACTTAGAATCATCGTACCTGAATCCACCCATTTTGCTGCTACTGGTCTTATGACATTGATTTCATGGCTGAGGGATATTCCATCCTACGTAAGTACCACAATTTTTTGAACGATTTTTATATTTCCTGGGATACTTAAGGTGTATCCAAGTTGAGGTCTTTGTAAGCAGTGCAGCCGTAATTTTGTGGTGGCTCTGTATTATTGATTTTCAATTTTCCCAAGGTATATTCCCTAGACTGGAAGTGCCCTTGGCTCTGTAGCTCTGTTCTTTACTTGTTTTAGGGAACACAATGCATTCCTCCAGAGAGGCAGTTGGCAATTTACATCCCTCCCATCAGCATAACAAGGCTCCCTGTTCTCCAGGGCCTGTCTTGCCTTTCTGGTTTTTACACATTTTGTGGATGTCCCTTTTGACCCGTGGGAAGTGATACCTCTTTGTAGTGCAGATTTGCATTGCCCGCTTGCTTGCTTGGCCAAAAAGGGCGTATGCGTTTTCTCCTGAATATATTCAGGAGAAAACGCATACGCCCTTTTTGGACAAGGGCATCATTTTCGAAGTTGTGCCCCTCTTCCTGTGCTTTAAAGGCAATTCCAACGTACCTCTTGAAATCTGTTTCCTGCTATTCTGCCTCGCTTTCAAGTCCGCCTCGTTGCCTTCCCTCAACAGATTTTTGGACGATAGTTGTCCTTTATTACTCGGCCAGTTTGTGAATTGCTGGGCCCCTGAGCTCCATTTTTCAACTCGTTTTTGGTGAGCTGACCGCAAGTCCAAAATTTTGGTTCAGGACCTATACTGGTTCCCGGTGGGTGGCTGAGACTTTGGTTAATTCTTCTTCCTGCCGGGAAATTACAGTGATATGTGCCCGTCCAAATGCCGAACAGCTACTCTCTCATTGGTTCTCCCTCTTCCCTTTCATCCTCTGCCAAATTGGCAACGTGTGTGAACCAGGAGGTTAAAGGGGCTGTCTCTCCAAGTTGGGAGGATGATAGTAAAGCAGATAGAAAGTCAAAGCGGAGCACCAGGAGAGGGACTATTCGTTGAGTTTTAGAAAACTTTCGTATTCACAGTGTGTCCGTTCTCTAGGTTTCCCGTACATGTTATAGCTGGAGTAATATTCACTTCAACCTGGAGAGTTGGGGCCCATGGAATGGGTGCCAGGCATTTGTGATTTAAAGGGTCTGCATTTGCAAACCCAATCTCACCAATCCTCTCAGTCCCAAGTGTCCCTCCTTATGCCACATCCAGCTGTCGTTGTAGATAGGGTCATTCCAGGTTTCATCAGGGACCCTGAAGGAATTGTAAAGAATTTCCCAGTTTTTTTGTTTTGTTTTTGAAATTCATTTTTATAGTGGGCTTGAGCTGATTCTCGCTGCCATGTTTATGCCAGTCTAGACACACTAGATTCCCTTACAGAGACATATCAATACATAGGTTTTAAGATTCTTACTAGTCAGATATATTCCTCTGCGGGAAATATGGTGTTTTGAGTCCCTTTCACTGAGGAAGGTGTAGGTCTTGTCTATTCCATAGTTGGTTTTTGGAACGGTACCTGTGCTTATATCAAACTCTGGTTTTATGCATCACCCCACCTCTCATTCACCCTTAAGCAGGCATAAGAGTGTTTTCTAAATATGAGACATTGTTCTCTTTCCTAACTCAGTTCAAGTGTAGCCATGTTTATAGCATCTTCATAAGTGATATCTTATGATAAGTTTCTTTTTCTGTGTGACTTATTTCACTTAGAATCATCGTACCTGAATCCACCCATTTTGCTGCTACTGGTCTTATGACATTGATTTCATGGCTGAGGGATATTCCATCGTACGTAAGTACCACAATTTTTTGAACCATTTTTGTATTTCCTGGGATACTTAAGGTGTATCCAAGTTGAGGTCTTTGTAAGCAGTGCAGTCCTAATTTTGGGGTGGCTCTGTCTTATTGATTTTCATTTTTTCCAAGGTATATTCCCTAGACTGGAAGTGCCCTTGGCTCTGTAGCTCTGTTGTTTACTTGTTTTAGGGAACACAATGCACTCCTCCAGAGAGGCAGTTGGCAATTTACATCCCGCCCATCAGCATAACAAGGCTCCCTGTTCTCCAGGGCCTGTCTTGCCTTTCTGGTTTTTACACATTTTGTGGATGTCCCTTTTGACCGGTGGGAAGTGATACTTCTTTGTAGTGCAGATTTGCATTGCCCGCTTTCTTGCTTGGCCAAAAAGGGCGTATGCGTTTTCTCCTGAATATATTCAGGAGAAAACGCATACGCCCTTTTTGGCCAAGTGCATCATTGTCGAAGTTGTGCCCCTCTTCCTGTGCTTTAAAGGCGATTCCAACGTACCTCTTGAAATCTGTTTCCTGCTATTCTGCCTCGTTTTCAAGTCCGCCTCGTTGCCTTTCATCAACAGATTTTTGGACGATAGTTGTCCTTTATTACTCGGCCAGTTTGTGAATTGCTGTGCCCCTGAGCTCCATTTTTCAACTCGTTTATGGTGAGCTGACCGCAAGTCCAAAATTTTGGATCAGGACCTATACTGGTTCCCGGTGGGTGGCTGAGACTTTGTTTAATTCTTCTTCCTGCAGGGAAATTACAGTGATATGTGCCCGTCCAAATGCCTAACAGCTACTCTCTCATTGGTTCTCCCTCTTCCCTTTCATTCTCTGCAAATTTGGCAACCTGTGCGAACCAGGAGGTTAAAGGGGCTGTCTCTCCAAGTTGGGAGGTTGATAGTAAAGCAGATGTAAAGTCAAAGCGGAGCACCAGGATAGGGACTATTCGTTGAGTTTTAGAAACCTTTCGTATTCACAGTGTGTCCGTTCTCTAGGTTTCCCGTACATGTTATAGCTGGAGTAATATTCCCTTCAACCTGGAGAGTTGGGACCCATGGAAAGGGTGCCAGACATTTGTGCTTTAAAGGGTCTGCATTTGCTCACCCAATCTCACCAATCCTCTCAGTCCCAAGTGTCCCTCCTTATGCCACATCCAGCTGTCGTTGTAGATAGGGTCATTCCAGGTTTCATCAGAGACCCTGAAGGAATTGTAAAGAATTTCCCAGTTTTTTTGTTTTGTTTTTGAAATTCCTTTTTATAGTGGGTTTGAGCTGATTCTCACTGCCATGTTTATGCCAGTCTAGACACACTTGATTCCCTTACGGAGACATATCAATACATAGGTTTTAAGATTCTTACTAGTCAGATATATTCCTCTGCGGGAAATATGGGGTTTTGAGTCCCTTTCACTGAGGAAGGTGTAGGTCTTGTCTATTCCATAGTTGGTTTTTGGAACGGTAACTGTGCTTATATCAAACTCTGGTTTTATGCATCACCCCACCTCTCCTTCCCCCTTAAGCAGACATAAGAGTGTTTTCCAAATATGAGACACTGTTCTCTTTCCTAACTCAGTTCCAGTGTAGCCATGTTTATAGGGTCTTCATAAGTGATATCTTATGATAAGTTTCTTTTTCTGTGTGACTTATTTCACTTAGGATCATCGTACCTGAATCCACCCATTTTGCTGCTACTGGTCTTATGACATTGATTTCATGGCTGAGGGATATTCCATCCTACGTAAGTACCACAATTTTTTGAACGATTTTTATATTTCCTGGGATACTTAAGGTGTACCCAAGATGAGGTCCCTGTAAGCAGTGCAGCCCTAAATTTTGGGGTGGCTCTGTCTTATTGATTTTCAGTTTTCCCGAGGTATATTCCCTAGACTGGAAGTGCCCTTGGCTCTGTAGCTCTGTTCTTTACTTGTTTTAGGGAACACAGTGCACTCCTCCAGAGAGGCAGTTGACAATTTACATCCCGCCCATCAGCATAACAAGGCTCCCTGTTCTCCAGGGCCTGTCTTGCCTCTCTGGTTTTTACACATTTTGTGGATGTCCCTTTTGACCAGTGGGAAGTGATACTTCTTTGTAGTGCAGATTTGCATTGCCCGATTGCTTGCTTGGCTAAAAAGGGCGTATGCATTTTCTCCTGAATATATTCAGGAGAAAACGCATACACTCTTTTTGGCCAAGTGCATCATTGTCGAAGTTGTGCCCCTCTTCCTGGTGCTTTAAAGGTGATTCCAACATACCTCTTGAAATCTGTTTCCTGCTAGTCTGCCTCGCTTTCATGTCCGCCTCGTTGCCTTTCCTCAACAGATTTTTGGACGATAGTTGTCCTTTATTACTCGGCCAGTTTGTGAATTGCTGTGCCCCTGAGCTCCATTTTTCAACTCGTTTTTGGTGAGCTGACCGCAAGTCCAAAATTTTGGTTCAGGACCTATACTGGTTCCCGGTGGGTGGCTGAGACTTTGGTTAATTCTTCTTCCTGCCGGGAAATTACAGTGATATGTGCCCGTCCAAATGCCTAACAGCTACTCTCTCATTGGTTCTCCCTCTTCCCTTTCATCCTCTGCAAAATTGGCAACCTGTGCGAACCAGGAGGTTAAAGGGGCTGTCTCTCCAAGTTGGGAGGTTGATAGTAAAGCAGATGGAAAGTCAAACCGGAGCACCAGGAGAGGGACTATTCGTTGAGTTTTAGAAACCTTTCGTATTCACAGTGTGTCCGTTCTCTAGGTTTCCCGTACATGTTATAGCTGTAGTAATATTCCCTTCAACCTGGAGAGTTGGGACCCATGGAATGGGTGCCAGGCATTTGTGCTTTAAAGGGTCTGCATTTGCTCACCCAATCTCACCAATCCTCTCAGTCCCAAGTGTCCCTCCTTATGCCACATCCAGCTGTCGTTGTAGATAGGGTCATTCCAGGTTTCATCAGAGACCCTGAAGGAATTGTAAAGAATTTCCCAGTTTTTTTGTTTTGCTTCTGAAATTCCTTTTTAGAGTGGGTTTGAGCTGATTCTCGCTGCCATGTTTATGCCAGTCTAGACACACTTGATTCCCTTACGGAGACATATCAATACATAGGTTTTAAGATTCTTACTAGTCAGATATATTCCTCTGCAGGAAATATGGGGTTTTGAGTCCCTTTCACTGAGGAAGGTGTAGGTCTTGTCTATTCCATAGTTGGTTTTTGGAACGGTACCTGTGCTTATATCAAACTCTGGTTTTATGCATCACCCTACCTCTCCTTCCCCCTTAAGCAGGCATAAGAGTGTTTTCTAAATGTGAGACACTGTTCTCTTTCCTAACTCAGTTCAAGTGTAGCCATGTTTACAGGATCTTCATAAGTGATATCTTATGATAAGTTTCTTTTTCTGTGTGACTTATTTCACTTAGAATCATCGTACCTGAATCCACCCATTTTGCTGCTACTGGTCTTATGACATTGATTTCATGGCTGAGGGATATTCCATCCTACGTAAGTACCACAATTTTTTGAACGATTTTTATATTTCCTGGGATATTTAAGGTGTACCCAAGTTGAGGTCCTTGTAAGCAGTGCAGCCCTAAATTTTGGGGTGGCTCTGTCTTATTGATTTTCAGTTTTCCCAAGGTATATTCCCTAGACTGGAAGTGCCCTTGGCTCTGTAGCTCTGTTGTTTACTTGTTTTAGGAAACACAATGCACTCCTCCAGAGAGGCAGTTGACAATTTACATGCCGCCCATCAGCATAACAAGGCTGCCTGTTCTCCAGGGCCTGTCTTGCCTTTCTGGTTTTTACACATTTTGTGGATGTCCCTTTTGACCGGTGGGAAGTGATACTTCTTTGTAGTGCAGATTTGCAATGCCCGCTTGCTTGCTTGGCCAAAAAGGGCGTATGCGTTTTCTCCTGAATATATTCAGGAGAAAACGCATACACCCTTTTTGGCCAGGTGCATCATTGTCGAAGTTGTGCCCCTCTTCCTGTGCTTTAAAGGCGATTCCAACGTACCTCTTGAAATCTGTTTCCTGCTATTCTGCCTCGTTTTCAAGTCCGCCTCGTTGCCTTTCATCAACAGATTGTTGGACGATAGTTGTCCTTTATTACTCGGCCAGTTTGTGAATTGCTGTGCCCCTGAGCTCCATTTTTCAACTCGTTTATGGTGAGCTGACCGCAAGTCCAAAATTTTGGTTCAGGACCTATACTGGTTCCCGGTGGGTGGCTGAGACTTTGTTTAATTCTTCTTCCTGCAGGGAAATTACAGTGATATGTGCCCGTCCAAATGCCTAACAGCTACTCTCTCATTGGTTCTCCCTCTTCCCTTTCATCCTCTGCAAATTTGGCAACCTGTGCGAACCAGGAGGTTAAAGGGGCTGTCTCTCCAAGTTGGGAGGTTGATAGTAAAGCAGATGTAAAGTCAAAGTGGAGCACCAGGATAGGGACTATTCGTTGAGTTTTAGAAACCTTTCGTATTCACAGTGTGTCCGTTCTCTAGGTTTCCCGTACATGTTATAGCTGGAGTAATATTCCCTTCAACCTGGAGAGTTGGGACCCATGGAAAGGGTGCCAGGCATTTGTGCTTTAAAGGGTCTGCATTTGCTCACCCAATCTCACCAATCCTCTCAGTCCCAAGTGTCCCTCCTTATGCCACATCCAGCTGTCGTTGTAGATAGGGTCATTCCAGGTTTCATCAGAGACCCTGAAGGAATTGTAAAGAATTTCCGAGTTTTTTTGTTTTGTTTTTGAAATTCCTTTTTAGAGTGGGTTTGAGCTGATTCTCGCTGCCATGTTTATGCCAGTCTAGACACACTTGATTCCCTTACGGAGACATATCAATACATAGGTTTTAAGATTCTTACTAGTCAGATATATTCCTCTGCGGGAAATATGGGGTTTTGAGTCCCTTTCACTGAGGAAGGTGTAGGTCTTGTCTATTCCATAGTTGGTTTTTGGAACGGTACCTGTGCTTATATCAAACTCTGGTTTTATGCATCACCCCACCTCTCCTTCCCCCTTAAGCAGGCATAAGAGTGTTTTCTAAATATGAGACACTGTTCTCTTTCCTAACTCAGTTCAAGTGTAGCCATGTTTATAGGGCCTTCATAAGTGATATCTTATGATAAGTTTCTTTTTCTGTGTGACTTATTTCACTTAGAATCATCGTACCTGAATCCACCCATTTTGCTGCTACTGGTCTTATGACATTGATTTCATGGCTGAGGGATATTCCATCGTACGTAAGTACCACAATTTTTTGAACCATTTTTATATTTCCTAGGATACTTAAGGTGTATCCAAGTTGAGGTCCTTGTAAGCAGTGCAGCCCTAAATTTTGGGGTGGCTCTGTCTTATTGATTTTCAGTTCTCCCGAGGTATATTCCCTAGACTGGAAGTGCCCTTGGCTCTCTAGCTCTGTTCTTTACTTGTTTTAGGGAACACAATGCACTCCTCCAGAGAGGCAGTTGGCAATTTACATCCCGCCCATCAGCATAACAAGGCTCCCTCTTCTCCAGGGCCTGTCTTGCCTTTCTGGTTTTTACACATTTTGTGGATGTCCCTTTTGACCAGTGGGAAGAGATACTTCTTTGTAGTGCAGATTTGCATTGCCCGCTTGCTTGATTTGCCAAAAAGGGCGTATGCATTTTCTCCTGAATATATTCAGGAGAAAACGCATACACACTTTTTGGCCAAGTGCATCATTGTCGAAGTTCTGCCCCTCTTCCTGTGCTTTAAAGGCGATTCCAACGTACCTCTTGAAATCTGTTTCCTGCTATTCTGCCTCGCTTTCAAGTCTGCCTCGTTGCATTTCCTCAACAGATTTTTGGACGATAGTTGTCCTTTATTACTCGGCCAGTTTGTGAATTGCTGTGCCCCTGAGCTCCATTTTTCAACTCGTTTTTGGTGAGCTGACCGCAAGTCCAAAATTTTGGTTCAGGACCTATACTGGTTCCCGGTGGGTGGCTGAGACTTTGGTTAATTTTTCTTCCTGCCGGGAAATTACAGTGATATGTGCCCGTCCAAATGCCTAACAGCTACTCTCTCATTGGTTCTCCCTCTTCCCTTTCATCCTCTGCCAAATTGGCAACCTGTGCGAACCAGGAGGTTAAAGGGGCTGTCTCTCCAAGTTGGGAGGTTGATAGTAAAGCAGATGGAAAGTCAAACCGGAGCACCAGGAGAGGGACTATTCATTGAGTTTTAGAAACCTTTCGTATACACAGTGTGTCCGTTCTCTAGGTTTCCCATACATGTTATAACTGTAGTAATATTCCCTTCAACCTGGAGAGTTGGGACCCATGGAATGGGTGCCATGCATTATTGCTTTAAAGTGTCTGCATTTGCTCACCCAATCTCACCAATTCTCTCAGTCCCAAGTGTCCAGCCTTATGCCACATCCAGCTGTCGTTGTAGATAGGGTCATTCCAGGTTTCATCAGAGACCCTGAAGGAATTGTAAAGAATTTCCCAGTTTTTTTGTTCTGTTTTTGAAATTCCTTTTTATAGTGGGTTTGAGCTGATTCTCGCTGCCATGTTTATGTCAGTCTAGACACACTTGATTCCCTTACAGAGACATATCAATACATAGGTTTTAAGATTCTTACTAGTCAGATATATTCCTCTGCGGGAAATATGGGGTTTTGAGTCCCTTTCACTGAGGAAGGTGTAGGTCTTGTCTATTCCATAGTTGGTTTTTGGAACGGTACCTGTGCTTATATCAAACTCTGGTTTTATGCATCACCCCACCTCTCCTTCCCCCTAAGCAGGCATAAGAGTGTTTTCTAAATGTGAGACACTGTTCTCTTTCCTAACTGAGTTAAAGTGTAGCCATGTTTACAGGATCTTCATAAGTGATATCTTATGATAAGTTTCTGTTTCTGTGTGACTTATTTCACTTAGAATCATCGTACCTGAATCCACCCATTTTGCTGCTACTGGTCTTATGACATTGATGTCATGGCTGAGGGATATTCCATCGTACTTAAGTAACACAATTTTCTGAACCATTTTTATATTTCCTGGTGTACTTAAGGTGTACCCAAATTGAGGTCCTTCTAAGCAGTGCAGCCCTAAATTTTGGGGTGGCTCTGTCTTATTGATTTTCCGTTTTCCCAAGGTGTATTCCCTAGACTGGAAGTGCCCTTGGCTCTGTAGCTCTGTTGTTTACTTGTTTTAGGGAACACAATGCACTCCTCCAGAGAGGCAGTTGGCAATTTACATCCCGCCCATCAGCATAACAAGGCTCCCTGTTCTCCAGGGCCTGTCTTGCCTTTCTGGTTTTTACACATTTTGTGGATGTCCCTTTTGACCGGTGGGAAGTGATACATCTTTGTAGTGCAGATTTGCATTGCCCGCTTGCTTGCTTGGCCAAAAAGGGCGTATGCGTTTTCTCCTGAATATATTCAGGAGAAAACGCATACGCCCTTTTTGGCCAAGTGCATCATTGTCGAAGTTGTGCCCCTCTTCCTGTGCTTTAAAGGCGATTCCAACGTACCTCTTGAAATCTGTTTCCTGCTATTCTGCCTCGCTTTCAAGTCCGCCTCGTTGCCTTCCCTCAACAGATTTTTGGACGATACTTGTCCTTTATTACTTGGCCAGTTTGTGAATTGCTGTGCCCCTGAGCTCCATTTTTCAACTCGTTTTTTGTGAGCTGACCGCAAGTCCAAAATTTTGGTTCAGGACCTATGCTGGTTCCCGGTGGGTGGCTGAGACTTTGGTTAATTCTTCTTCCTGCCGGGAAATTACAGAGATATGTGCCCGTCCAAATGCCTAACAGCTACTCTCTCATTGGTTCTCTCTCTTCCCTTTCATCCTCTGCCAAATGGGCAACCTGTGTGAACTGGGAGGTTAAAGGGGCTGTCTCTCCAAGTTGGGAGGTTGATAGTAAAGCTGATGGAAAGTCAAAACGGAGCACCAGGAGACGGACTATTCGTTGAGTTTTAGAAACCTTTCGTATTCACAGTGTGTCCGTTCTCTTGGTTTCCCGTACGTGTTATAACTGTAGTAATATTCCCTTCAACCAGGAGAGTTGGGACCCATGGAATGGGTGCCATGCATTATTGCTTTAAAGGGTCTGCATTTGCTCACCCACTCTCACCAATCCTCTCAGTCCCAAGTGTCCAGCCTTATGCCACATCCAGCTGTCGTTGTAGATAGGGTCATTCCAGGTTTCATCAGAGACCCTGAAGGAATTGTAAAGAATTTCCCAGTTTTTTTGTTTTGTTTTTGAAATTCCTTTTTATAGTGGGTTTGAGCTGATTCTCGCTGCCATGTTTATGCCAGTCTAGACACACTTGATTCCCTTACAGAGACATATCAATACATAGGTTTTAAGATTCTTACTAGTCAGATATATTCCTCTGCGGGAAATATGTGGTTTTGAGTCCCTTTCACTGAGGAAGGTGTAGGTCTTGTCTATTCCATAGTTGGTTTTTGGAACGGTACCTGTGCTTATATCAAACTCTGGTTTTATGCATCACCCCACCTCTCCTTCCCCCTAAGCAGGCATAAGAGTGTTTTCTAAATGTGAGACACTGTTCTCTTTCCTAACTGAGTTAAAGTGTAGCCATGTTTACAGGATCTTCATAAGTGATATCTTATGATAAGTTTCTGTTTCTGTGTGACTTATTTCACTTAGAATCATCGTACCTGAATCCACCCATTTTGCTGCTACTGGTCTTATGACATTGATGTCATGGCTGAGGGATATTCCATCGTACTTAAGTAACACAATTTTTTGAACCATTTTTATATTTCCTGGTGTACTTAAGGTGTACCCAAATTGAGGTCCTTGTAAGCAGTGCAGCCCTAAATTTTGGGGTGGCTCTGTCTTATTGATTTTCCGTTTTCCCAAGGTGTATTCCCTAGACTGGAAGTGCCCTTGGCTCTGTAGCTCTGTTGTTTACTTGTTTTAGGGAACACAATGCACTCCTCCAGAGAGGCAGTTGGCAATTTACATCCCGCCCATCAGCATAACAAGGCTCCCTGTTCTCCAGGGCCTGTCTTGCCTTTCTGGTTTTTACACATTTTGTGGATATCCCTTTTGACCGGTGGGAAGTGATACATCTTTGTAGTGCAGATTTGCATTGCCCGCTTGCTTGCTTGGCCAAAAAGGGCGTATGCGTTTTCTCCTGAATATATTCAGGAGAAAACGCATACGCCCTTTTTGGCCAAGTGCATCATTGTCGAAGTTGTGCCCCTCTTCTTGTGCTTTAAAGGCGATTCCAACGTACCTCTTGAAATCTGTTTCCTGCTATTCTGCCTCGCTTTCAAGTCCGCCTCGTTGCCTTCCCTCAACAGATTTTTGGACGATACTTGTCCTTTATTACTTGGCCAGTTTGTGAATTGCTGTGCCCCTGAGCTCCATTTTTCAACTCGTTTTTTGTGAGCTGACCGCAAGTCCAAAATTTTGGTTCAGGACCTATGCTTGTTCCCGGTGGGTGGCTGAGACTTTGGTTAATTCTTCTTCCTGCCGGGAAATTACAGAGATATGTGCCCGTCCAAATGCCTAACAGCTACTCTCTCACTGGTTCTCTCTCTTCCCTTTCATCCTCTGCCAAATGGGCAACCTGTGTGAACTGGGAGGTTAAAGGGGCTGTCTCTCCAAGTTGGGAGGTTGATAGTAAAGCTGATGGAAAGTCAAAACGGAGCACCAGGTGACAGACTATTCGTTGAGTTTTAGAAACCTTTCGTATTCACAGTGTGTCCGTTCTCTTGGTTTCCCGTACGTGTTAAAACTGTAGTAATATTCCCTTCAACCAGGAGAGTTGGGACCCATGGAATGGGTGCCATGCATTATTGCTTTAAAGGGTCTGCATTTGCTCACCCACTCTCACCAATCCTCTCAGTCCCAAGTGTCCAGCCTTATGCCACATCCAGCTGTCGTTGTAGATAGGGTCATTCCAGGTTTCATCAGAGACCCTGAAGGAATTGTAAAGAATTTCCCAGTTTTTTTGTTTTGTTTTTGAAATTCCTTTTTAGAGTGGGTTTGAGCTGATTCTCGCTGCCATGTTTATGCCAGTCTAGACACACTTGATTCCCTTATGGAGACATATCAATACATAGGTTTTAAGATTTTTACTTGTCAGATATATTCCTCTGCGGGAAATATGGGGTTTTGAGTCCCTTTCACTGAGGAAGGTGTAGGTCTTGTCTATTCCATAGTTGGTTTTTGGAACGGTACCTCTGCTTATATCAAACTCTGGTTTTATGCATCACCCCACCTCTCCTTCCCCCTTAAGCAGGCATAAGAGTGTTTTCTAAATGTGAGACACTGTTCTCTTTCCTAACTCAGTTCAAGTGTAGCCATGTTTACAGGATCTTCATAAGTGATATCTTATGATAAGTTTCTTTTTCTGTGTGACTTATTTCACTTAGAATCATCGTACCTGAATCCACCCATTTTGCTGCTACTGGTCTTATGACATTGATTTCATGGCTGAGGGATATTCCATCATACGTAAGTACCACAATTTTTTGAACCATTTTTATATTTCCTGGGATATTTAAGGTGTACCCAAGTTGAGGTCCTTGTAAGCAGTGCAGCCCTAAATTTTGGGGTGGCTCTGTCTTATTGATTTTCAGTTTTCCCAAGGTATATTCCCTAGACTGGAAGTGCCCTTGGCTCTGTAGCTCTGTTGTTTACTTGTTTTAGGGAACACAATGCACTCCTCCAGAGAGGCAGTTGGCAATTTACATCCCGCCCATCAGCATAACAAGGCTCCCTGTTCTCCAGGGCCTGTCTTGCTTTTCTGGTTTTTACACATTTTGTGGATGTCCCTTTTAACCGGTGGGAAGTGATACTTCTTTGTAGTGAAGATTTGCATTGCCCGTTTGCTTGCTTGGCCAAAAAGGGCGTATGCGTTTTCTCCTGAATATATTCAGGAGAAAACGCATACGCCCTTTTTGGCCAAGTGCATCATTGTCGAAGTTGTGCCCCTCTTCCTGTGCTTTAAAGACGATTCCAACGTACCTCTTGAAATCTGTTTCCTGCTATTCTGCCTCGCTTTCAAGTCCAACTGGTTGCCTTCCCTCAACAGATTTTTGGACGATAGTTGTCCTTTATTACTCGGCCAGTTTGTGAATTGCTGTGCCCCTGAGCCCCATTTTTCAACTCGTTTTTGGTGAGCTAACTGCAAGTGCAAAATTTTGATTCAGGACCTATACTGGTTCCCGGTGGGAGGCTGAGACGTTGGTTAATTCTTCTTCCTGCCGGGAAGTTAGAGTGATATGTGCCCGTCCAAATGCCTAACAGCTGCTCTCTCATTGGTTCTCCCTCTTCGCTTTCATCCTCTGCCAAATTGGCAACCTGTGTGAACCAGGAGGTTAAAGGGGCTGTCTCTCCATGTTGGGAGGTTGATAGTAAAGCAGATGGAATGTCAAACCGGAGCACCAGGAGAGGGAATATTCGTTGAGTTTTAGAAACCTTTCGTATGCACAGTGTGTCCGTTCTCTAGGTTTCCCGTACATGTTATAGCTGTAGTTATATTCCCTTCAACCAAGAGAGTTGGGACCCATGGAATGGGTGCCAGGCACTTGTGCTTCAAAGGGTCTGCATTTGGTCCCCAAATCTCACCAATCTTCTCAGTCCCAAGTGTCCCTCCTTATGCCACATCCAGCTGTCGTTGTAGATAGGGTCATTCCAGATTTCCTCAGAGACCCTGAAGGAATTGTAAAGAATTTCCCAGTTTTATTGTTTTGTTTTTGAAATACCTTTTGATATTGGGTTTGAGCTGATTCTCACTGCCATGTTTATGCCAGTCTAGACACACTTGATTCCCTTATGGAGACATATCAATACATAGGTTTTAAGATTCTTACTAGTCAGATATATTTCTCTGCAGGAAATATGGGGTTTTGAGTCCCTTTCACTGTGGAAGGTGTTGGTCTTGTCTATTCCATAGTTGGTTTTTGGAACGGTACCTGTGCTTATATCAAACTCTGGTTTTATGCATCACCCCACCTCTCCTTCCCCCTTAAGCAGGCATAAGAGTGTTTTCTAAATGTGAGACACTGTTCTCTTTCCTAACTCAGTTCAAGTGTAGCCATGTTTACAGGATCTTCCTAAGTGATATCTTATGATAAGTTTCTTTTTCTCTGTGACTTATTTCACTTAGAATCATCGTACCTGAATACACCCATTTTGCTGCTACTGGTCTTATGACATTGATTTCATGGCTGAGGGATATTCCATCGTACGTAAGTACCACAATTTTTTGAACCATTTTTATATTTCCTGGGATATTTAAGGTGTACCCAAGTTGAGTTCCTTGTAAGCAGTGCAGCCCTAAATTTTGGGGTGGCTCTGTCTTATTGATTTTCAGTTTTCCCAAGGTATATTCCCTAGACTGGAAGTGCCCTTGGCTTTGTAGCTCTGTTCTTTACTTGTTTTAGGGAACACAATGTACTCCTCCAGAGAGGCAGTTGGCAATTTACATCCCGCCCATCAGCATAACAAGGCTCCCTGTTCTCCAGGGCCTGTCTTGCCTTTCTGGTTTTTACACATTTTGTGGATGTTCGTTTTGACCGGTGGGAAGTGATACTTCTTTGTAGTGCAGATTTGCAATGCCCGCTTGCTTGCTTGGCCAAAAAGGGCGTATGCAGTTTCTCCTGAATATATTCAGGAGGAAACGCATACGCCCTTTTTGGCCAAGTGCATCATTGTCAGAGTTGTGCGCCTCTTCCTGTGCTTTAAAGTCGAATCCAACGTACCTCTTGAAATCTGTTTCCTGCTATTCTGCCTCGCTTTCAAGTCCACCTCGTTGCCTTCCCTCAACAGATTTTTGGACGATAGTTGTCCTTTATTACTCGGCCAGTTTGTGAATTGCTGTGCCCCTGAGCTCCATTTTTCACCTCGTTTTTGGTGAGCTGACCGCAAGTCCAAAATTTTGGTTCAGGACCTATACTGGTTCCCGGTGGGTGGCTGAGACGTTGGTTAATTCTTCTTCCTGCCGGGAAGTTAGAGTGATATGTGCCCGTCCAAATGCCTAACAGCTACTATCTCATTGGTTCTCCCTATTCCCTTTCATCCTCAGGCAATTTGGCAACCTGTGCAAACCAGGAGGTTAAATGGGCTATCTCTCCAAGTTGGGAGGTTGATAGTAAAGCAGATGGAAAGTCAAACCGGAGCACCAGGATAGGGACTATTCGTTGAGTTTTAGAAACCTTTCGTATTCACAGTGTGTCCGTTCTCTAGGTTTCCCGTACATGTTATAGCTGTAGTAATATTCCCTTCAAACTGGAGAGTTGGGACACATGGAATGGGTGCCAGGCATTTGTGCTTTAAAGGGTCTGCATTTGCTCACCCAATCTCACGAATCCTCTCAGTCCCAAGTGTCCAGCCTTATGCCACATCCAGCTGTCATTGTGGATAGGGTCATTCCAGGTTTCATCAGAGACCCTGAAGGAATTGTAAAGAATTTCCCAGTTTTTTTGTTTTGTGTTTGAAATTCCTTTTTATAGTGGGTTTGAGCTGATTCTCGCTGCCATGTTTATGCCAGTCTAGACACACTTGATTCCCTTACGGAGACATATCAATACATAGGTTTTAAGATTCTTACTAGTCAGATATATTCCTCTGTGGGAAATATGGGGTTTTGAGTCCCTTTCACTGAGGAAGGTGTAGGTCTTGTCTATTCCATAGTTGGTTTTTGGAACGGTACCTGTGCTTATATCAAACTCTGGTTTTATGCATCACCCCACCTCTCCTTCCCCCTTAAGCAGGCATAAGAGTGTTTTCTAAACGTGAGACACTCTTCTCTTTCCTAACTCAGTTCAAGTGTAGCCATGTTTACAGGATCTTCCTAAGTGATATCTTATGATAAGTTTCTTTTTCTCTGTGATTTATTTCACTTAGAATTATCGTACTTGAATCCACCCATTTTGCTGCCACAGGTCTTATGACATTGATTTCATGGCTGAGGGATATTCCATCGTACGTAAGTACCACAATTTTTTGAACCATTTTTATATTTCCTGGGATATTTAAGGTGTACCCAAATTGAGGTCCTTGTAAGCAGTGCTGCCCTAATTTTGGGGTGGCTCTGTCTTTTTGATTTTCAGTTTTCCCAAGGTATATTCCCTAGACTGGAAGTGCCCTTGGCTCTGTAGCTCTGTTCTTTACTTGTTTTAGGGAACACAATGCACTCCTCCAGAGAGGCAGTTGGCAATTTACATCCCGCCCATCAACATAACAAGGCTCCCTGTTCTCCAGGGTCTGTCTTGCCTTTCTGGTTTTTACACATTTTGTGGATGTCCCTTTTGACCGGTGGGAAGTGATACTTCTTTGTAGTGCAGATTTGCATTGCCCGCTTGCTTGCTTGACCAAAGAGGACGTATGCGTTTTCTCCTGAATATATTCAGGAGAAAACGCATACGCCCTTTTTGGCCAAGTGCATCATTGTCGACGTTGTGCCCTTCTTCCTGTGCTTTAAAGGCGATTCCAATGTACCTCTTGGAATCTGTTTCCTGCTATTCTGCCTCGCTTTCAAGTCCGCCTCGTTGCCTTTCCTCAACAGATTTTGGACGATACTTGTCCTTTTTTACTCGGCCAGTTTGTGAATTGCTGTGCCCCTGAGCTCCATTTTTCAACTCGTTTTTGGAGATCTGACCGCAAGTCCAAAATTTTGGTTCAGGACCTATACTGGTTCCCAGTGGGTGGCTGAGATTTTATTTAATTCTTCTTCCTGCCGGGAAGTTAGAGTGATATGTGCCCGTCCAAATGCCTAATAGCTACTCTCTCATTGGTTCTCCCTCTTCCCTTTCATCCTCTGCCAAATTGGCAACCTGTGCGAACCACGAGGTTAAAGGGGCTGTCTCTCCAAGTTGGGAGGTTGATAGTAAAGCAGATGGAACGTCAAACTGGAGCACCAGGAGAGGGACTATTCGTTGAGTTTTAGAAACCTTTCGTATTCGCAGTGTGTCCGTTCTCTAGGTTTCCCGTACATGTTATAGCTGTAGTAATATTCCCTTCAACCTGGAGAGTTTGGACCCATGGAATGGGTGCCAGGCATTTGTGCTTTAAAGGGTCTGCATTTGCTCACCCAATCTCACCAATCGTCTCAGTCCCAAGTGTCCCTCATTATGCCACATCCAGCTGTCGCTGTAGATACGGTCATTCCAGGTTTCCTCAGAGACCCTGAAGGAATTGTAAAGAATTTCCCATGTTTTTTGTTTTGTTTTTGAAATTCCTTTTTATAGTGGGTTTGAGCTGATTCTCGCTGCCATGTTTATGCCAGTCTAGACACACTTGATTCCCTTACGGAGACATATCAATACATAGGTTTTAAGATTCTTATTAGTCAGATATATTCCTCTGTGGGAAATATGGTGTTTTGAGTCCCTTTCACTGAGACAGGTGTATGTCTTGTCTATTCCATAGTTGGTTTTTGGAACGGTACATGTGCTTATATCAAACTCAGGTTTTATGCATCACCCCACCTCTCCTTCCCCCTTAAGAAGGCATAAGGGTGTTTTCTAAATGTGAGACTCTCTTCTCTTTCCTAACTCAGTTCAAGTGTAGCCATGTTTACAGGATCTTCATAAGTGATATCTTATGATAAGTTTCTTTTTCTATGAGACTTATTTCACTTAGAATCATCGTACCTGAATCCACCCATTTTGCTGCTACTGGTCTTATGACATTGATTTCATGGCTGAGGGATATTCCATCGTACGTAGGTACCACAATTTTTTGAACCATTTTTATATTTCCTGGGATACTTAATGTGTATCCAAGTTGAGGTCCTTGTAAGCAGTGCAGCCCTAAATATTGGCGTGGCTCTGTCTTATTGATTTTCAGTTTTCCCAAGGTATATTCCCTAGACTGGAAGTGCCCTTGGCTCTGTAGCTCTGTTCTTTACTTGTTTTAGGGAGCACAATGCACTCCTCCAGAGAGGCAGTTGGCAATTTACATGCCGCCCATCAGCATAACAAGGCTCCCTGTTCTCCAGGGCCTGTCTTGCCTTTCTGGTTTTTACACATTTTGTGGATGTCCCTTTTGACAGGTGGGAAGTGATACTTCTTTGTAGTGCAGATTTGCATTGCCGGCTTGCTTGCTTGGCCAAAAAGGGCGTATGCATTTTCTCCTGAATATATTCAGGAGAAAACGCATACGCCCTTTTTGGCCAAGTGCATCATTGTCGAAGTTGTGCCCCTCTTCCTGTGCTTTAAAGGCGATTCCAACGTACCTCTTGAAATCTGTTTCCTGCTATTTGGCCTCGCTTTCAAGTCCGCCTCGTTGCCTTCCCTCAACAGATTTTTGGACGATAGTTGTCCTTTATGACTCGGCCAGTTTGTGAATTGCTGTGCCCCTGAGCTCCATTTTTCAACTTGTTTTTGGTGAGCTGACCGCAAGTCCAAAATTTTGGTTCAGGACCTATACTGGTTCCTGGTGGGTGGCTGAGACTTTGGTTAATTCTTCTTCCTGCCGGGAAATTACAGTGATATGTGCCCGTCCAAATGCCTAACAGCTACTCTCTCATTAGTTCTCCCTCTTCCCTTTCATCCTTTGCCAAATTGGCAACCTGTGCAAACCAGGAGGTTAAAGGGGCTGTCTCTCCAAGTTGGGAGGTTGATAGTAAAGCAGATGGAAAGTCAAACCGGAGCACCAGGAGAGGGACTATTCGTTGAGTTTTAGAAACCTTTCGTATTCACAGTGTGTCCATTCTCTAGGTTTCCCGTACATGTTATAGCTGTAGTAATATTCCCTTCAACCTGGAGAGTTGGGACCCATGGAATGGGTGCCAGGCATTTGTGCTTTAAAGGGTCTGCATTTGCTCACCCAATCTCACAAATCGTCTCAGTCCCAAGTGTCCCTCCTTATGCCACATCCAGCTGTCGTTGTAGATACGGTCATTCCAGGTTTCATCAGAGACCCTGAAGGAATTGTAAAGAATTTCCCAGTTTTTTTGTTTTGTTTTTGAAATTCCTTTTTATACTGGGTTTGAGCTGATTCTCGCTGCCATGTTTATGCCTGTCTAGACACATTTGATTCCCTTACGGAGACATATCAATACATAGGTTTTAAGATTCTTACTAGTCAGATATATTCCTCTGCGGGAAATATGGTGTTTTGAGTCCCTTTCACTGAGGAAGGTGTAGGTCTTGTCTATTCCATAGTTGGTTTTTGGAACGGTACGTGTGCTTATATCAAACTCTGGTTTTATGCATCACCCCACCTCTCCTTCCCCCTTAAGCAGGCATAAGAGTGTTTTCTAAACGTGAGACACTGTTCTCTTTCCTAACTCAGGTCAAGTGTAGCCATGTTTACAGGATCTTCATAAGTAATATCTTATGATAAGTTTCTTTTTCTCTGTGACTTATTTCACTTAGAATCATCGTACCTGAATCCACCCATTTTGCTGCTACTGGTCTTATGACATTGATTTCATGGCTGAGGGATATTCCATCGTACGTAAGTACCACAATTTTTTGAACCATTTTTATATTTCCTGGGATATTTAAGGTGTACCCAAGTTGAGGTCCTTGTAAGCAGTGCAGCCCTAAATATTGGGGTGGCTCTGTATTATTGATTTTCACTTTTCCCAAGGTATATTCCCTAGACTGGAAGTGCCCTTGGCTCTGTAGCTCTGTTGTTTACTTGTTTTAGGGAACACAATGCACTCCTCCAGAGAGGCAGTTGGCAATTTACATCCCGCCCATCAGCATAACAAGGCTCCCTGTTCTCCAGGGCCTGTCTTTCCTTTCTGGTTTTTACACATTTTGTGGATGTCCCTTTTGACCGGTGGGAAGTGATACTTCTTTGTAGTGCAGATTTGCATTGCCCGCTTGCTTGCTTGGCCAGAAAGGGCGTATGCGTTTTCTCCTGCATATATTCAGGAGAATACGCATACGCCCTTTTTGGCCAAGGGCATCATTGTCGAAGTTGTGCCCCTCTTCCTGTGCTTTAAAGGCGATTCCAACTTACCTCTTTAAATCTGTTTCCTGCTATTCTGCCTCGCTTTCAAGTCCGCCTCGTTGCCTTCCCTCAACAGATTTTTGGACGATAGTTGTCCTTTATTACTCGGCCAGTTTGTGAATTGCTGGGCCCCTGAGCTCCATTTTTCAACTCGTTTTTGGTGAGCTGACCGAAAGTCCAAAATTTTGGTTCAGGACCTATACTGGTTCCCGGTGGGTGGCTGAGACTTTGGTTAATTCTTCTTCCTGCCGGGAAATTACAGTGATATGTGCCCGTCCAAATGCCTAACAGCTACTCTCTCATTGGTTCTCCCTCATCCTTTTCATCCACTGCCAAATTGGCAACCTGTGTGAACTAGGAGGTTAAAGGGGCTGTCTCTCCAAGTTGGGAGGTTGATAGTAAAGCAGATGGAAAGTCAAACCGGGGCAGCAGGAGGGGGCTATTCGTTGAGTTTTAGAAACCTTTCGTATTCACAGTGTGTCCGTTCTCTAGGTTTCCTGTACATGTTATAACTGTAGTAATATTCCCTTCAACCTGGAGAGTTGGGACTCATGGAATGGGTGCCAAGCATTTGTGCTTTAAAGGGTCTACATTTGCTCACCCAATCTCACCAATCCTCTCAGTCCCAAGTGTCCAGCCTTATGCCACATCCAGCTGTCGTTGTAGATAGGGTCATTCCAGGTTTCATTAGAGACCCTGAAGGAATTGTAAAGAATTTCCCAGTTTTTTTGTTTTGTTTTTGAAATTCCTTTTTATAGTGGGTTTGAGCTGATTCTCGCTGCAATGTTTATGCCAGTCTAGACACACTTTTTTCCCTTTCAGAGACATATCAATACATAGGTTTTAATATTCTTACTAATCAGATATATTCCTCTGCGGGAAATATGGGGTTTTGAGTCCCTTTGACTCAGGAAGGTGTAGGTCTTGTCTATTCCATAGTTGGTTTTTGGAACGGTACCTGTGCTTATATCAAACTCTGGTTTTATGCATCACCCCACCTCTCCTTCCCCCTTAAGCAGGCATAAGAGTGTTTTCTAAATGTGAGACACTGTTCTCTTTCCTAACTCAGTTCAAGTGTAGCCATGTTTATAGGATCTTCATAAGTGATATCTTATGATAAGTTTCTTTTTCTCTGTGACTTATTTCACTTAGAATCATCGTACCTGAATCCACCCATTTTGCTTCTACTGGTCTTATGATATTGATTTCATGGCTGAGGGATATTCCATCGTGCGTAAGTACCACAATTTTTTGAACCATTTTTTTATTTCCTGGGATGCTTAATGTGTATCCAAGTTGAGTTCCTTGTAAGCAGTGCAGCCCTAAATTTTGGGGTGGCTCTGTCTTATTGATTTTCAGTTTTCCCAAGGTATATTCCCTAGACTGGAAGTGCCCTTGGCTCTGTAGCTCTGTTCATTACTTGTTTTAGGGAACACAATGCACTCCTCCAGAGAGGCAGTTGGCAATTTACATCCCGCCCATCAGCATAACAAGGCTCCCTGTTCTCCAGGGCCTGTCTTGCCTTTCTGGTTTTTACACATTTTGTGGATGTCCCTTTTGACCAGTGGGAAGTGATACATCTTTGTAGTGCCGATTTGCATTGCCCGCTTGCTTGCTTGGCCAAAAAGGGCGTATGCGTTTTCTCCTGAATATATTCAGGAGAAAACGCATACGCCCTTTTTGGCCAAGTGCATCATTGACGAAGTTGTGCCCCTCTTCCTGTGCCTTAAAGGCGATTCCAACGTACCTATTGAAATCTGTTTCCTGCTATTCTGCCTCGCTTTCAAGTCCGCCTCGTTGCCTTTCCTCAACAGATTTTTGGACGATAGTTGTCCTTTATTACTCGGCCAGTTTGTGAATTGCTGTGCCCCTGAGCTCCATTTTTCAACTCGTTTTTGGTGAGCTGACCGCAAGTCCAAAATTTTGGTTCAGGACCTATACTGGTTCCCGGTGGGGGGCTGAGACTTTGGTTAATTCTTCTTCCTGCCGGGAAATTACAGTGATATGTGCCCGTCCAAATGCCTAACAGCTACTCTCTCATTGGTTCTCCCTCTTCCCTTTCATCCTCTGCCAAATTGGAAACCTGTGCGAACCAGGAGGTTAAAGGGGCTGTCTCTCCAAGTTGGGAAGTTGATAGTAAAGCAGATGGAAAGTCAAACCGGAACACCAGGATAGGGACTATTCGTTGAGTTTTAGAAACCTTTCGTATTCACAGTGTGTCCGTTCTCTAGGTTTCCCGTACATGTTATAGCTGTAGTAATATTCCCTTCAACCTGGAGAGTTGGGACTCATGGAATGGGTGCCAAGCATCTGTGCTTTAAAGGGGCTGCATTTGCTCACCCAATCTCACCAATCGTCTCAGTCCCAAGTGTCCCTCCTTATGACACATCCAGCTGTCGTTGTATATAGGGTCATTCCAGGTTTCATCAGAGACCCTGAAGGAATTGTAAAGAATTTCCCAGTTTTTTTGTTTTGTTTTTGAAATTCCTTTTTAGAGTGGGTTTGAGCTGATTCTCGCTGCCATGTTTATGCCAGTCTAGACACACTTGATTCCCTTACGGAGACATATCAATACATAGGTTTTAAGATTCTTACTAGTCAGATATATTCCTCTGCAGGAAATATGGTGTTTTGAGTCCCTTTCAGTGAGGAAGGTGTAGGTCTTGTCTATTCCATAGTTGGTTTTTGGAACGGTACCTGTGCTTATATCAAACTCTGGTTTTATGCATCACCCCACCTCTCCTTCCCCTTAAGCAGGCATAAGAGTGTTTTCTAAATGTGAGACACTGTTCTCTTTCCTAACTCAGTTCAAGTGTAGCCAAGTTTACAGGATCTTCATAAGTGATATCTTATGATAAGTTTCTTTTTCTGTGTGACTTATTTCACTTAGAATCACCGAACCTGAATCCACCCATTTTGCTGCTACTGGTCTTATGACATTGATTTCATGGCTGAGGGATATTCCATCGTACGTAAGTACCACAATTTTTTGAACCATTTTTTATATTTCCTGGGATATTTAAGGTGTACCCAAGTTGAGGTCCTTGTAAGCAGTGCAGCCCTAAATTTTGGGGTGGCTCTGTCTTATTGATTTTCAGTTTTCCCAAGGTATATTCCCTAGACTGGAAGTGCCCTTGGCTCTGTAGCTCTGTTGTTTACTTGTTTTAGGGAACACAATGCACTCCTCCAGAGAGGCAGTTGGCAATTTACATCCCGCCCATCAGCATAACAAGGCTCCCTGTTCTCCAGGGCCTGTCTTTCCTTTCTGGTTTTTACACATTTTGTGGATGTCCCTTTTGACCGGTGGGAAGTGATACTTCTTTGTAGTGCAGATTTGCATTGCCCGCTTGCTTGCTTGGCCAAAAAGGGCGTATGCGTTTTCTCCTGAATATATTCAGGAGAAAACGCATACGCCCTTTTTGGCCAAGGGCATCATTGTCGAAGTTGTGCCCCTCTTCCTGTGCTTTAAAGGCGATTCCAACGTACATCTTGAAGTCTGTTTCCTGCTATTCTGCCTCGCTTTCAAGTTCGCCTCGTTGCCTTCCCTCAACAGATTTTTGGACGATAGTTGTCCTTTATTACTCGGCCAGTTTGTGAATTGCTGTGCCTCTGAGCTCCATTTTTCAACTCGTTTTTGGTGAGCGGACCGCAAGTCCAAAATTTTGGTTCAGGACCTATACTGGTTCCCGGTGGGTGGCTGAGACTTTGGTTAATTCTTCTTCCTGCCGGGAAGTTACAGTGATATGTGCCCGTCGAAATGCCTAACAGCTACTCTCTCATTGGTTCTCCCTCTTCCCTTTCATCCTCTGCCAAATTGGCAACCTGTGTGAACCAGGAGGTTAAAGGGGCTGTCTCTCCAATTTGGGAGGTTGATAGTAAAGCAGATGTAAAGTCAAACCGGAGCACCAGGAGAGGGACTATTCATTGAGTTTTAGAAACCTTTCGTATTCACAGTGTGTCCGTTCTCTAGGTTTCCCGTACATGTTATAGCTGTAGTAATATTCCCTTCAACCAGGAGAGTTGGGGCCCTTGGAATGGGTGCCAGGCATTTGTGCTTTAAAGGGTCTGCATTTGCTCACCCAATCTCACCAATCGTCTCAGTCCCAAGTGTCCCTCCTTATGCCACATCCAGCTGTCGTTGTAGATACGGTAATTCCAGGTTTCATCAGAGACCCTGAAGGAATTGTAAAGAATTTCCCAGTTTTTTTGTTTTATTTTTGAAATTCCTTTTTATAGTGGGTTTGAGCTGATTCTCGCTGCCATGTTTATGCCAGTATAGACACACTTTATTCCCTTACGGAGACATATCAATACATAGGTTTTAAGATTCTTACTAGTCAGATATATTCCTCTGCGGGAAATATGGGGTTTTGAGTCCCTTTCACTGAGGTAGGTGTAGGTCTAGTCTATTCCACAGTTGGTTTTTGGAACGGTACCTGTGCTTATATCAAACTCTGGTTTTATGCATCACCCCACCTCTCCTTCCACCTTGAGCAGGCATAAGAGTGTTTTCTAATTATCAGACACTGTTCTCTTTCCTAACTCAGTTCAAGTGTAGCCATGTTTATAGGATCTTCATAAGTGATATCTTATGATAAGTTTATTTTTCTGTGTGACTTATTTCACTTAGAATCATCGTACCTGAATCCACCCATTTTGCTGCTACTGGTCTTATGACATTGATTTCATGGCTGAGGGATATTCCATCGTACGTAAGTACCACAATTTTTTGACCCATTTTTATATTTCCTGGGATACTTAAGGTGTACCCAAGTTGAGGTCCTTGTAAGCAGTGCAGCCCTAAATTTTGGGGTGGCTCTGTCTTATTGATTTTCAGTTTTCCCAAGGTATATTCCCTAGACTGTAAGTGCCCTTGGCTCTGTAGCTCTGTTCTTTACTTGTTTTAGGGAACACAATGCACTCCTCCAGAGAGGCAGTTGGCAATTTACATCCCGCCCATCAGCATAACAAGGCTCCCTGTTCTCCAGGGCCTGTCTTGCCTTTCTGGTTTTTACACATTTTGTGGATGTCCCTTTTAACCGGTGGGAAGTGATACTTCTTTGTAGTGAAGATTTGCATTGCCCGTTTGTTTGCTTGGCCAAAAAGGGCGTATGCGTTTTCTCCTGAATATATTCAGGAGGAAACGCATACGCCCTTTTTGGCCAAGTGCATCATTGTCGAAGTTGTGCGGCTCTTCCTGTGCTTTAAAGTCGAATCCAACGTACCTCTTGAAATCTGTTTCCTGCTATTCTGCCTCGCTTTCAAGTCCGCCTCGTTGCCTTCCCTCAACAGATTTTTGGACGATAGTTGTCCTTTATTACTCGGCCAGTTTGTGAATTGCTGTGCCCCTGAGCTCCATTTTTCAACTCGTTTTTGGTGAGCTGACCGGAAGTCCAAAATTTTGGTTCAGGACCTATACTGGTTCCCGGTGGGTGGCTGAGACGTTGGTTAATTCTTCTTCCTGCCGGGAAGTTAGAGTGATATGTGCCCGTCCAAATGCCTAACAGCTACTCTCTCATTGGTTCTCCCTATTCCCTTTCATCCTCAGCCAAATTGGCAACCTGTGCAAACCAGGAGGTTAAATGGGCTATCTCTCCAAGTTGGGAGGTTGATAGTAAAGCAGATGTAAAGTCAAACCGGAGCACCAGGATAGGGACTATTCGTTGAGTTTTAGAAACCTTTCGTATTCACAGTGTGTCCGTTCTCTAGGTTTCCCGTACATGTTATAGCTGTAGGAATATTCCCTTCAAACTGGAGAGTTGGAACACATGGAATGGGTGCCAGGCATTTGTGCTTTAAAGGGTCTGCATTTGCTCACCCAATCTCACGAATCCTCTCAGTCCCAAGTGTCCAGCCTTATGCCACATCCAGCTGTCATTGTAGATAGGGTCATTCCAGGTTTCATCAGAGACCCTGAAGGAGTTGTAAAGAATTTCCCAGTTTTTTTGTTTTGTGTTTGAAATTCCTTTTTATAGTGGGTTTGAGCTGATTCTCGCTGCCATGTTTATGCCAGTCTAGACCCACTTGATTCCCTTATGGAGACATATCAATACATAGGTTTTAACATTCTTACTAGTCAGATATATTCCTCTGCGGGAAATATGGGGTTTTGAGTCCCTTTCACTGAGGAAGGTGTAGGTCTTGTCTATTCCATAGTTGGTTTTTGGAACGGTACCTGTGCTTATATCAAACTCTGGTTTTATGCATCACCCCACCTCTCCTTCCCCCTTAAGCAGGCATAAGAGTGTTTTCTAAACGTGAGACACTCTTCTCTTTCCTAACTCAGTTCAAGTGTAGCCATGTTTACAGGATCTTCATAAGTGATATCTTATGATAAGTTACTTTTTCTGTGTGACTTATTTCACTTAGAATCATCGTACCTGAATCCACCCATTTTGCTTCTACTTGTCTTATGACATTGATTTCATGTTTGAGGGATATTCCATCGTACGTAAGTACCAGAATTTTTTGAACCATTTTTATATTTCCTGGGATACTTAAGGTGTATCCAAGTTGAGGTCCCTGTAAGCAGTGCAGCCCTAAATTTTGGGGTGGCTCTGTCTTATTGATTTTCATTATTCCCGAGGTATATTCCCTAGACTGGAAGGGCCCTTGGCTCTGTAGCTCTGTTCTTTACTTCTTTTAGGGAACACAATGCACTCCTCCAGAGAGGCAGTTGGCAATTTACATCCCGCCCATCAGCATAACAAGGCTCCCTGTTCTCCAGGGCCTGTCTTGCCTTTCTGGTTTTTACACATTTTGTGGATGTCCCTTTTGACCGGTGGGAAGTGATACTTCTTTGTAGTGCAGATTTGCATTGCCCGCTTGCTTGCTTGGCCAAAATGGGCATATGGGTTTTCTCCTGAAGATATTCAGGGGAAAACGCATACGCCCTTTTTGGCCAAGTGCATCATTTTCGAAGTTGTGCCCCTCTTCCTGTGCTTTAAAGGCGATTCCAACGTACCTCTTGAAATCTGTTTCCTGCTATTCTGCCTCGCTTTCAAGTCCGCCTCGTTGCCTTCCCTCAACAGATTTTTGGACGATAGTTGTCCTTTATTACTCGGCCAGTTTGTGAATTGCTGTGCCCCTGAGCTCCATTATTCTACTCGTTTTTGGTGAGCTGACCGCCAGTCCAAAATTTTGGTTCAGGACCTTTGCTGGTTCCCGGTGGTGGGCTGAGACTTTGGTTAATTCTTCTTCCTGCCGGGAAATTACAGTGATATGTGCCCGTCCTAATGCCTAACAGCTACTCTCTCATTGGTTCTCCCTCTTCGCTTTCATCCTCTGCCAAATTGGCAACCTGTGTGAACCAGGAGGTTAAAGGGGCTGTCTCTCCAAGTTGGGAGGTTGATAGTAAAGCAGATGGAAAGTCAAACCGGAGCACCAGGAGAGGGACAATTCTTTGAGTTTTAGAAACCTTTCGTATTCACAGTGTGTCCGTTCTCTAGGTTTCCCGTACATGTTATAGCTGTAGTAATATTCCCTTAAACCTGGAGAGTTGGGACCCATGGAATTGGTGCCATGCATTATTGCTTTAAATGGTCTGCATTTGCTCACCCAATCTCACCAATCGACTCAGTCTCAAGTGTCCCTCCTTATGCCACATCCAGCTGTCGTTATAGATAGGGTCATTCCAGGTTTCATCAGTGACCCGGAAGGAATTGTAAAGAATTTCCCAGTTTTTTCTGTTTTGTTTTTGAAATTCATTTTTATAGTGGTTTGAGCTGATTCTCGCTGCCATGTTTATGCCAGTCTAGACACACTTGATTCCCTTATGGAGACATATCAATACATAGGTTTTAAGATTCTTACTAGTCAGATATATTCCTCTGCGGGAAATATGGGGTTTTGAGTCCCTTTCACTGAGAAAGGAGTAGGTCTTGTGTATTCCATTGTTGGTTTTTGGAACGGTACCTGTGCTTATATCAAACTCTGGTTTTATGCATCACCCCACCTCTCCTTCCACCTTAAGCAGGCATAAGAATGTTTTCTAAATATGAGATACTGTTTTCTTTCCTAACTCAGTTCAGTGTAGCCATGTTTACAGGATCTTCATAAGTGATATCTTATGATAAGTTTCTTTTTCTGTGTGACTTATTTCACTTAGAATCATCGTACCTGAATCCACCCATTTTGCTGCTACTGGTCTTATGACATTGATTTCATGGCTGAGGGATATTCCATCGTACGTAAGTACCAGAATTTTTTGAACCATTTTTATATTTCCTGGGATACTTAAGGTGTATCCAAGTTGAGGTCCTTGTAAGCAGTGGAGCCCTAAATTTTTGGGTGGCTCTGTCTTATTGATTTTCAGTTTTCCCAAGGTATATTCCCTAGACTGGAAGGGCCCTTGGCTCTGTAGCTCTGTTCTTTACTTGTTTTAGGGAACACAATGCACTCCTCCAGAGAGGCAGTTGGCAATTTACATCCCGCCCATCAGCATAACAAGGCTCCCTGTTCTCCAGGGCCTGTCTTGCCTTTCTGGTTTTTACACATTTTGTGGATGTCCCTTTTGACCCGTGGGAAGTGATACTTCTTTTTAGTGCAGATTTGCATTGCCCGCTTGCTTGCTTGGCCAAAAGGGTGTATGCGTTTTCTCCTGAAGATATTCAGGAGAAAACGCATACGCCCTTTTTGGCCAAGTGCATCATTTTCGAAGTTGTGCCCCTCTTCCTGTGCTTTAAAGGCGATTCCAACGTACTTCTTGAAATCAGTTTCCTGCTATTCTGCTCACTTTCAAGTCCGCCTCGTTGCCTTCCCTCGACAGATTTTTGGACGATAGTTGTCCTTTATTACTCGGCCAGTTTGTGAATTGCTGTGCCCCTGAGCTCCATTTTTCAACTCGTTTATGGTGAGCTGACCGCAAGTCCAAAATTTCGGTTCAGGAACTATACTGGTTCCCGGTGGGTGGCTGAGACTTTGGTTAATTCTTTTTCCTGCCGGGAAATTAAAGTGATATGTGTCCGTCCAAATTCCTAACAGCTACTCTCTCATTGGTTCTCCCTCTTCCCTTTCATCCTCTGCCAAATTGGCAACCTGTGCGAACCAGGAGGTTAAAGGGGCTGTCTCTCCAAGTTGGGAGGTTGATAGTAAAGCAGATGTAATGTCAAACCCGAGCACCAGGAGAGGGACTATTCGTTGAATTTTAGAATCCTTTCGTATTCACAGTGTGTACGTTCTCTAGGTTTCCCGTACATGTTATAGCTGTAGTAATATTCCCATCAAACTGGAGAGTTGGGACCCATGGAATGGGTGCCAGGCATTTGTGCTTTAAAGGGTCTTCATTTGCTCACCCAATCTCACCAATCCTCTCAGTCCCAAGTGTCCTTCCTTATGCCACATCCAGCTGTCGTTGTAGATAGGGTCATTCCAGGATTCATCAGAGACCCTGAAGGAATTGTAAAGAATTTCCCCGTTTTTTTGTTTTGTTTTTGAAATTCCTTTTTATAGTGGGTTTGAGCTGATTCTCACTGCCATGTTTATGCCAGTCTAGACACACTTGATTCCCTTACGGAGACATATCAATACATAGGTTTTAAGATTCTTACTAGTCAGATATATTCCTCTGCGGGAAATATGGTGTTTTGAGTCCCTTTCACTGAGGAAGGTGTAGGTCTTGTCTATTCCATAGTTGGTTTTTGGAACGGTACCTGTGCTTATATCAAACTCTGGTTTTATGCATCACCCCACCTCTCCTTCCCCCTTAAGCAGGCATAAGTGTGTTTTCTAAATGTGAGACACTGTTCTCTTTCCTAACTCAGTTCAAGTGTAGCCATGTTTACAGGATCTTCATAAGTGATATCTTATGATAAGTTTATTTTTCTGTGTGACTTATTTCACTTAGAATCATCGTACCTGAATCCACCCATTTTGCTGCTACTGGTCTTATGACATTGATTTCATGGCTGAGGGATATTCCATCGTACGTAAGTACCACAATTTTTTGAACCATTTTTATATTTCCTGGCATATTTAAGGTGTACCCAAGTTGAGGTCCTTGTAAGCAGTGCAGCCCTAAATTTTGGGGTGGCTCTGTCTTATTGATTTTCAGTTTTCCCAAGGTATATTCCCTAGACTGGAAGTGCCCTTGGCTCTGTAGCTCTCTTGTTTACTTGTTTTAGGGAACACAATGCACTCCTCCAGAGAGCCAGTTGGCAATTTACATCCCGCCCATCAGCATAACAAGGCCCCCTGTTCTCCAGGGCCTGTCTTGCCTTTCTGGTTTTTACACATTTTGTGGATGTCCCTTTTGACCGGTGGGAAGTGATACATCTTTGTAGTGCAGATTTGCATTGCCCGCTTGCTTGCTTCGCCAAAAAGGGTGTATGCGTTTTCTCCTGAATATATTCAGGAGAAAACGCATACGCCCTTTTTGGCCAAGTGCATCATTGTCGAAGTTGTGCCCCTCTTCCTGTGCTTTAAAGGCGATTCCAACGTACCTCTTGAAATCTCTTTCCTGCTATTCTGCCACGCTTTCAAGTCCGCCTCGTTGCCTTCCCTCAACAGATTTTTGGACGATAGTTGTCCTTTATTACTCGGCCAGTTTGTGAATTGCTGTGCCCCTGAGCTCCATTTTTCAACTCGTTTTTGGTGAGCTGACCGCAAGTCCAAAATTTTGGTTCAGGACGTATACTGGTTCCCAGTGGGTTGCTGAGACTTTGGTTAATTCTTCTTCCGGCGGGGAAGTTAGAGTGATATGTGCCCGTCCAAATGCCTAACAGCTACTCTCTCATTGGTTCTCCCTGTTTCCTTTCATCCTCTGCCATATTGGCAACCTGTGCAAACCAGGAGGTAAAAGGGGCTGTTTCTCCAAGTTGGGCGGTTGATAGTAAAGCTGATGGAAAGTCAAACCGGACCACCAGGAGTGGGGCTATTCGTTGAGTTTTAGAAACCTTTCGTATTCACAGTGTGTCCGTTCTCTAGGTTTCCCGTACATGTTATAACTGTAGTAATATTCCCTTCAACCTGGAGAGTTGGGACCCAAGGAATGGGTGCCATGCATTATTGCTTTAAAGGGTCTGCATTTGCTCACCCAATCTCACCAATTCTCTCAGTCCCATGTGTCCAGCCTTATGCCACATCCAGCTGTCGTTGTAGATAGGGTCATTCCAGGTTTCATCAGAGACCCTGAAGGAATTGTAAAGAATTTCCCAGTTTTTTTGTTTTGTTTTTGAAATTCCCTTTTATAGTGGGTTTGAGCTGATTCTCGCTGCCATGTTTATGCCAGTCTAGACACACTTGTTTCCCTTACGGTGACATATCAATACATAGGTTTTAAGATTCTTACTAGTCAGATATATTCCTCTGCGGGAAATATGGTGTTTTGAGTCCCTTTCACTGAGGAAGGTGTAGGCCTTGTCTATTCCATAGTTGGTTTTTGGAACGGTACCTGTGCTTATATCAAACTCTGGTTTTATGCATCACCCCACCTCTCCTTCCCCCTTAAGCAGGCATAAGAGTGTTTTCTAAATGTGAGACACTGTTCTCTTTCCTAACTCACTTCAAGTGTAGCCATGTTTATAGGATCTTCATAAGTTATATCTTGTGATAAGTTTCTTTTTCTGTGTGACTTATTTCGCTTAGAATCATCTTACCTGAATACACCCATTTTGCTGCTACTGGTCTTATGACATTGATTTCATGGCTGAGGGATATTCCATCGTACGTAAGTACCACAATTTTTTGAACCATTTTTATATTTCCTGGGATACTTAAGGTGTATCCAAGTTGAGGTCCTTGTAAGCAGTGCAGCCCTAAATTTTGGGGTGGCTCTGTCTTATTTATTTTCAGTTTTCCCAAGGTATATTCCCTAGTTTGGAAGTGCCCTTGGCTCTGTAGCTCTGTTCTTTACTTGTTTTAGGGAACACAATGCACTCCTCCAGAGAGGCAGATGGCAATTTACATCCCCCCCATCAACATATCAAGGCTCCCTGTTCTCCAGGGCCTGTCTTGCCTTTCTGGTTTTTACACATTTTGTGGATGTCCCTTTTGACCGGTGGGAAGTGATACTTCTTTTTAGTGCAGCTTTGCATTGCCCGCTTGCTTGCTTGGCCAAAAAGGGCGTATGCGTTTTCTCCTGAATATATTCAGGAGAAAACGCATACGCCCTTTTTGGCCAAGTGCATCATTGTCGAAGTTGTGCCCCTCTTCCTGTGCTTTAAAGGCGATTCCAATGTACCTCTTGAAATCTGTTTCCTGCTATTCGGCCTCGCTTTCAAGTTCGCCTCGTTGCCTTCCCTCAACAGATTTTTGGACGATAGTTGTCCTTTATGACTCGGCCAGTTTGTGAATTGCTGTGCCCCTGAGCTCCATTTTTCAACTTGTTTTTGGTGAGCTGACCGCAAGTCCAAAATTTTGGTTCAGGACCTATACTGGTTCCTGGTGGGTGGCTGAGACTTTGGTTAATTCTTCTTCCTGCCGGGAAATTACAGTGATATGTGCCCGTCCAAATGCCTAACAGCTACTCTCTCATTAGTTCTCCCTCTTCCCTTTCATCCTTTGCCAAATTGGAAACCTGTGCAAACCAGGAGGTTAAAGGGGCAGTCTCTCCAAGTTGGGAGATTGATAGTAAAGCAGATGGAAAGTCAAACCGGAGCACCAGGAGAGGGACTATTCGTTGAGTTTTAGAAACCTTTCGTATTCACAGTGTGTCCGTTCTCTAGGTTTCCTGTACATGTTATAGCTGTAGTAATATTCCCTTCAACCTGGAGAGTTGGGACCCATGGAATGGGTGCCAGGCATTTGTGCTTTAAAGGGTCTGCATTTGCTCACCCAATCTCACAAATCGTCTCAGTCCCAAGTGTCCCTCCTTATGCCACATCCAGCTGTCGTTGTAGATACGGTCATTCCAGGTTTCATCAGAGACCCTGAAGGAATTGTAAAGAATTTCCCAGTTTTCTTGTTTTGTTTTTGAAAATCCTTTTTATAGTGGGTTTGAGCTGATTCTCGCTGCCATGTTTATGCCTGTCTAGACACATTTGATTCCCTTACGGTGACATATCAATACATAGGTTTTAAGATTCTTACTAGTCAGATATATTCCTCTGCGGGAAATATGGTGTTTGAGTCCCTTTCACTGAGGAAGGTGTAGGTCTTGTCTATTCCATAGTTGGTTTTTGGAACGGTACGTGTGCTTATATCAAACTCTGGTTTTATGCATCACCCCACCTCTCCTTCCCCCTTAAGCAGGCATAAGAGTGTTTTCTAAATGTGAGACACTGTTCTCTTTCCTAACTCAGTTCAAGTGTAGCCATGTTTACAGGATCTTCATAAGTGATATCTTATGATAAGTTTCTTTTTCTCTGTGACTTATTTCACTTAGAATCATCGTACCTGAATCCACCCATTTTGCTGCTACTGGTGTTATGACATTGATTTCATGGCTGAGGGATATTCCATCGTACGTAAGTACCACAATTTTTTGAACCATTTTTATATTTCCTGGGATATTTAAGGTGTACCCAAGTTGAGGTCCTTGTAAACAGTGCAGCCCTAAATATTGGGGTGGCTCTGTATTATTGATTTTCAGTTTTCCCAAGGTATATTCCCTAGACTGGAAGTGCCCTTGGCTCTGTAGCTCTGTTGTTTACTTGTTTTAGGGAACACAATGCACTCCTCCAGAGAGGCAGTTGGCAATTTACATCCCGCCCATCAGCATAACAAGGCTCCCTGTTCTCCAGGGCCTGTCTTTCCTTTCTGGTTTTTACACATTTTGTGGATGTCCCTTTTGACCGGTGGGAAGTGATACTTCTTTGTAGTGCAGATTTGCATTGCCCGCTTGCTTGCTTGGCCAAAAAGGGCGTAGGCGTTTTCTCCTGAATATATTGAGGAGAATACGCATACGCCCTTTTTGGCCAAGGGCATCATTTTCGAAGTTGTGCCCCTCTTCCTGTGCTTTAAAAGCGATTCCAACGTACCTCTTTAAATCTGTTTCCTGCTATTCTGCCTCGCTTTCAAGTCCGCCTCGTTGCCTTCCCTCAACAAATTTTTGGACGATAGTTGTCCTTTATTACTCGGCCAGTTTGTGAATTGCTGGGCCCCTGAGCTCCATTTTTCAACTCGTTTTTGGTGAGCTGACCGCAAGTCCAAAATTTTGGTTCAGGACCTCCACTGGTTCCCGGTGGGTGGCTGAGACTTTGGTTAATTCTTCTTCCTGCCGGGAAATTACAGTGATATGCGCCCGTCCAAATGCCTTACAGCTACTCTCTCTTTGGTTCTCCCTCATCCCTTTCATCCACTGCCAAATTGGCAACCTGTGTGAACTAGGAGGTTAAAGGGGCTGTCTCTCCAAGTTGGGAGGTTGATAGTAAAGCAGATGGAAAGTCAAACCGGGGCAGCAGGAGAGGGACTATTCGTTGAGTTTTAGAAACCTTTCGTATTCACAGTGTGTCCGTTCTCTAGGTTTCCTGTACATGATATAACTGTAGTAATATTCCCTTCAACCTGGAGAGTTGGGACTCATGGAATGGGTGCCAAGCATTTGTGCTTTAAAGGGTCTACATTTGCTCACCCAATCTCACCAATCCTCTCAGTCCCAAGTGTCCAGCCTTATGCCACATCCAGCTGTCGTTGTAGATAGGGTCATTCCAAGTTTCATTAGAGACCCTGAAGGAATTGTAAAGAATTTCCCAGTTTTTTTGTTTTGTTTTTGAAATTCCTTTTTATAGTGGGTTTGAGCTGATTCTCGCTGCAATGTTTATGCCAGTCTAGACACACTTTTTTCCCTTTCAGAGACATATCAATACATAGGTTTTAATATTCTTACTAATCAGATATATTCCTCTGCGGGAAATATGGGGTTTTGAGTCCCTTTCACTCAGGAAGGTGTAGGTCTTGTCTATTCCATAGTTGGTTTTTGGAACGGTACCTGTGCTTATATCAAACTCTGGTTTTATGCATCACCCCACCTCTCCTTCCCCCTTAAGCAGGCATAAGAGTGTTTTCTAAATGTGAGACACTGTTCTCTTTCCTAACTCAGTTCAAGTGTAGCCATGTTTATAGGATCTTCATAAGTGATATCTTATGATAAGTTTCTTTTTCTGTGTGACTTATTTCACTTAGAATCATCGTACCTGAATCCACCCATTTTGCTTCTACTGGTCTTATGATATTGATTTCATGGCTGAGGGATATTCCATCATGCGTAAGTACCATAATTTTTTGAACCATTTTTATATTTCCTGGTATGCTTAATGTGTATCCAAGTTGAGTTCCTTGTAAGCAGTGCAGCCCTAAATTTTGGGGTGGCTCTGTCTTATTGATTTTCAGTTTTCCCAAGGTATATTCCGTAGACTGGAAGTGCCCTTGGCTCTGTATCTCTGTTCTTTACTTGTTTTAGGGAACACAATGCACTCCTCCAGAGAGGCAGTTGGCAATTTACATCCCGCCCATCAGCATAACAAGGCTCCCTGTTCTCCAGGGCCTGTCTTGCCTTTCTGGTTTTTACACATTTTGTGGATATCCCTTTTGACCAGTGGGAAGTGATACATCTTTGTAGAGCAGATTTGCATTGCCCGCTTGCTTGCTTGGCCAAAAAGGGCGTATGCGTTTTCTCCTGAATATATTCAGGAGAAAACGCATACGCCCTTTTTGGCCAAGTGCATCATTGTCGAAGTTGTGCCCCTCTCCCTGTGCTTTAAAGGCGATTCCAACGTACCTATTGAAATCTGTTTCCTGCTATTCTGCCTCGCTTTCAAGTCCGCCTCGTTGCCTTCCCTCAACAGATTTTTGGACGATAGTTGTCCTTTATTACTCGGCCAGTTTGTGAATTGCTGTGCCCCTGAGCTCCATTTTTCAACTCGTTTTTGGTGAGCTGACCGCAAGTCCAAAATTTTGGTTCAGGACCTATACTGGTTCCCGGTGGGTGGCTGAGACTTTGGTTAATTCTTCTTCCTGCCGGGAAATTACAGTGATATGTGCCCGTCCAAATGCCTAACAGCTACTCTCTCATTGGTTCTCCCTCTTCCCTTTCATCCTCTGCCAAATTGGAAACCTGTGCGAACCAGGAGTTTAAAGGGGCTGTCTCTCCAAGTTGGGAAGTTGATAGTAAAGCAGATGGAAAGTCAAACCGGAACACCAGGATAGGGACTATTCGTTGAGTTTTAGAAACCTTTCGTATTCACAGTGTGTCCGTTCTCTAGGTTTCCCGTAAATGTTATAGCTGTAGTAATATTCCCTTCAACCTGGAGAGTTGGGACTCATGGAATAGGTGCCAAGCATTTGTGCTTTAAAGGGGCTGCATTTGCTCACCCAATCTCACCAATCGTCTCAGTCCCAAGTGTCCCTTCTTATGACACATCCAGCTGTCGTTGTATATAGGGTCATTCCAGGTTTCATCAGAGACCCAGAAGGAATTGTAAAGAATTTCCCAGTTTTTTTGTTTTGTTTTTGAAATTCCTTTTTATAGTGGGTTTGAGCTGATTCTCGCTGCCATGTTTATGCCAGTCTAGACACACTTGATTCCCTTACGGAGACATATCAATACATAGGTTTTAAGATTCTTACTAGTCAGATATATTCCTCTGCGGGAAATATGGGGTTTTGAGTCCCTTTCACTGAGGAAGGTGTAGGTCTTGTCTATTCCATAGTTGGTTTTTGGAACGGTACGTGTGCTTATATCAAACTCTGGTTTTATGCATCACCCCACCTCTCCTTCCCCTTAAGCAGGCATAAGAGTGTTTTCTAAATGTGAGACACTGTTCTCTTTCCTAACTCAGTTCAAGTGTAGCCATGTTTACAGGATCTTCATAAGTGATATCTTATGATAAGTTTCTTTTTCTGTGTGACTTATTTCACATAGAATCACCGAACCTGAATCCACCCATTCTGCTGCTACTGGTGTTTTGACATTGATTTCATGGCTGAGGTATATTCCATCGTACGTAAGTACCACAATTTTTTGAACCATTTTTATATTTCCTGGGATATTTAAGGTGTACCCAAGTTGAGGTCCTTGTAAGCAGTGCAGCCCTAAATTTTGGGGTGGATCTGTCTTATTGATTTTCAGTTTTCCCAAGGTATATTCCCTAGACTGGAAGTGCCCTTGGCTCTGTAGCTCTGTCCTTTCCTTGTTTTAGGGAACACAATGCACTCCTCCAGAGAGGCAGTTGGCAATTTACATGCCACCCATCAGCATAACAAGGCTCCCTGTTCTCCAGGGCCTGTCTTTCCTTTCTGGTTTTTACACATTTTGTGGATGTCCCTTTTGACAGGTGGGAAGTGATACTTCTTTGTAGTGCAGATTTGCATTGCCCGCTTGCTTGCTTGGCCAAAAAGGGCGTATGCGTTTTCTCCTGAATATATTCAGGAGAAAACGCATACGCCCTTTTTGGCCAAGTGCATCATTGTCGAAGTTGTGCCCCTCTTCCTGTGCTTTAAAGGCGATTCCAACGTACCTCTTGAAATCTATTTCCTGCTATTCTGCCTCGCTTTCAAGTCCGCCTCGTTGCCTTCCCTCAACAGATTTTTGGACGATAGTTGTCCTTTATTACTCGGCCAGTTTGTGAATTGCTGTGCCTCTGAGCTCCATTTTTCAACTCGTTTTTGGTGAGCTGACCGCAAGTCCAAAATTTTGGTTCAGGACCTATACTGGTTCCCGGTGGGTGGCTGAGACTTTGGTTAATTCTTCTTCCTGCCGGGAAGTTACAGTGATATGTGCCCGTCGAAATGCCTAACAGCTACTCTCTCATTGGTTCTCCCTCTTCCCTTTCTTCCTCTGCCAAATTGGCAACCTTTGTGAACCAGGAGGTTAAAGGGGCTGTCTCTCCAATTTGGGAGGTTGATAGTAAAGCAGATGTAAAGTCAAACCGGAGCACCAGGAGAGGGACTATTCATTGAGTTTTAGAAACCTTTCGTATTCACAGTGTGTCCGTTCTCTAGGTTTCCCGTACATGTTATAGCTGTAGTAATATTCCCTTCAACATGGAGAGTTGGGGCCCTTGGAATGGGTGCCAGGCTTTTGTGATTTAAAGGGTCTGCATTTGCTCACCCAATCTCACCAATCGTCTCAGTCCCAAGTGTCCCTCCTTATGCCACATCCAGCTGTCGTTGTAGATACGGTAATTCCAGGTTTCATCAGAGACCCTGAAGGAATTGTAAAGAATTTCCCAGTTTTTTTGTTTTGTTTTTGAAATTCCTTTTTAGAGTGGGTTTGAGCTGATTCTCGCTGCCATGTTTATGCCAGTCTAGACACACTTGATTCCCTTACGGAGACATATCAATACATAGGTTTTAATATTCTTACTAGTCAGATATATTCCTCTGCAGGAAATATGGTGTTTTGAGTCCCTTTCACTGAGGTAGGTGTAGGTCTAGTCTATTCCACAGTTGGTTTTTGGAACGGTACCTGTGCTTATATCAAACTCTGGTTTTATGCATCACCCCACCTCTCCTTCCACCTTAAGCAGGCATAAGAGTGTTTTCTAATTATGAGACACTGTTCTCTTTCCTAACTCAGTTCAAGTGTAGCCATGTTTATAGGATCTTCATAAGTGATATCTTATGATAAGTTTCTTTTTCTGTGTGACTTATTTCACTTAGAATCATCGTACCTGAATCCACCCATTTTGCTGCTACTGGTCTTATGACATTGATTTCATGGCTGAGGGATATTCCATCGTACGTAAGTACCACAATTTTTTGAACCATTTTTATATTTCCTGGGATACTTAAGGTGTATCCAAGCGAGGTCCTTGTAAGAAGTGCAGCCCTAAATTTTGGGGTGGCTCTGTCTTATTGATTTTCAGTTTTCCCAAGGTATATTCCCTAGACTGGAAGTGCCCTTTGCTCTGTAGCTCTGTTGTTTACTTGTTTTAGGGAACACAATGCACTCCTCCAGAGAGGCAGTTGGCAATTTACATCCCGCCCATCAGCATAACAAGGCTCCCTGTGCTCCAGGGCCTGTCTTGCCTTTCTGGTTTTTACACATTTTGTGGATGTCCCTTTTGACCGGTGGGAAGTGATACTTCTTTGTAGTGCAGATTTGCATTGCCCGCTTGCTTGCTTGGCCAAAAAGGGCGTATGCGTTTTCTCCTGAATATATTCAGGAGAAAACGCATACGCCCTTTTTGGCCAAGTGCATCATTGTCGAAGTTGTGCCCCTCTTCCTGTGCTTTAAAGGCGATTCCAACGTACCTCTTGAATTCTGTTTCCTGCTATTCTGCCTCACTTTCAAGTCCGCCTCGTTGCCTTTCCTCAACAGATTTTTGGACAATAGTTGTCCTTTATTACTCAGCCAGTTTGTGAATTGCTGTGCCCCTGAGCTCCATTTTTCAACTCGTTTTTGGTTAGCTGACCGCAAGTCCAACATTTTGGTTCAGGACCTATGCTGGTTCCCGGTGGGGGGCTGAGACTTTGGTTAATTCTTCTTCCTGCCGGGAATTTAGAGTGATATGTGCCCGTCCAAATGCCTAACAGCTACTCTCTCATTGGTTCTCCCTCTTCCCTTTCATCCTCTGCCAAATTGGCAACCTGTGCGAACCAGGAGGTTAAAGGGGCTGTCTCTCCAAGTTGGGAGGTTGATAGTAAAGCAGATGGAAAGTCAAACCAGATCACCAGGAGAGGGACTATTCGTTGAGTTTTAGAAACCTTTCGTATTCACAGTGTGTCCGTTCTCTAGGTTTCCCGTACATGTTATAGCTGTAGTAATATTCCCTTCAACCTGGAGAGTTGGGACCCATGGAATGTGTGCCAGGCATTTGTGCTTTAAAGGGTCTGCATTTGCTCACCCAATCTCACCAATCGTCTCAGTCCCAAGTGTCCCACCTTATGCCACAGCCAGCTGTCATTGTAGATAGGGTCATTCCAGGTTTCATCAGAGACCCTGAAGTAATTGTAAAGAATTTCCCAGTTTTTTTGTTTTATTTTTGAAATTCCTTTTTATAGTGGGTTTGAGCTGATTCTCACTGCCATGTTTATGCCAGTCTAGACACACTTGATTACCTTAAGGAGACATATCAATACATAGGTTTTAAGATTCTTTCTAGTCAGATATATTCCTCTGCGGGAAATATGGGGTTTTGAGTCCCTTTCACTGAGGAAGGTGTAGGTCTTGTCTATTCCATTATTGGTTTTTGGAACGGTACCTGTGCTTATATCAAACTCTGGTTTTATCCATCACCCCACATCTCCATCCCCCTTAAGCAGGCATCAGAGTGTTTTCTAAATGTGAGACACTGTTCTCTTTCCTAACTCAGTTCAAGTGTAGCCATGTTTACAGGATCTTCATAAGTGATATCTTATGATAAGTTTCTTTTTCTGTGTGACTTATTTCACTTAGAATCCTCGTACCTGAAACCACCCATTTTGCTGCTACTGGTCTTATGACATTGATTTCATGGCTGAGGGATATTCCATCGTACATAAGTACCACAATATTTGAACCATTTTTATATTTCCTGGGATATTTAAGGTGTACCCAAGTTGAGGTCCTTATAAGCAGTGCAGACCTAAATTTTGGGGTGGCTCTGTCTTATTGATTTTCAGTTTTCCCAAGGTATATTCCCTAGACTGGAAGTGCCCTTGGCTCTGTAGCTCAGTTCTTTACTTGTTTTAGGGAACACAATGTACTCCTCCAGAGAGGCAGCTGGCAATTTACATCCCGCCCATCAGCATAACAAGGCTCCCTGTTCTCCAGGGCCTGTCTTGCCTTTCTGGTTTTTACACATTTTGTGGATGTCCCTTTTGACCGGTGGGAAGTGATATGTCTTTGTAGTGCAGATTTGCATTGCCCGCTTGCTTGCTTGGCCAAAAAGGGCGTATGCGTTTTCTCCTGAATATATTCAGGAGAAAACGCATACGCCCTCTTTGGCCAAGTGCGTCATTGTCGAAGTTGTGCCCCTCTTCCTGTGCTTTAAAGGCGATTCCAACGTACCTCTTGAAATCTGTTTCCTGCTATTCTGCCTCACTTTCAAGTCCGCCTCATTGCCTTCCCTCATCAGATTTTTGGACGATAGTTGTCCTTTATTACTTGGCCAGTTTGTGAATTGATGTGCCCCTGAGCTCCATTTTTCAACTCGTTTTTGGTGAGCTGACCTCAAGTCCAACATTTTGCTTCAGGACCTATGCTGGCTCCCGTTAGGGTGCTGAGACTTTGGTTAATCCTTCTTCCTGCCGGGAAGTTAGAGTGATAGGTGCCCGTCCAAATGCCTAACAGCTACTCTCTCATTGGTTCTCCCTCTTCCCTTTCATCCTCTGCCAAATTGGAAACCTGTGCGAACCAGGAGGTTAAAGGGGCTGTCTCTCCAACTTGGGAGATTGATAGTAAAGCAGATGGAAAGTCAAACCGGAGCACCAGGAGAGGGACTATTCGTTGAGTTTTAGAAACCTTTTGTATTCACAGTGTGTCCGTTCTCTAGGTTTCCCGCACATGTTATAGCTGTAGTAATATTCCCTTCAACCTGGAGAGTTGGGACCCATGGAATGGGTGCCAGGCAATTGTGCTTTAAAGGGTCTGCATTTGCTCAACCAATCTCACCAATCGTCTCAGTCCCAAGTGTCCCTCCTTATGCCACATCCAGCTGTCATTATAGATAGGGTCATTCCAGGTTTCATCAGAGACCCTGAAGGAATTGTAAAGAATTTCCCAATTTTTTTTGTTTTGTTTTTGATATTCCTTTTTATAGTCGGTTTGAGCTGATTCTCGCTTCCATGTTTATGCCAGTCTAGACACACTTGATTCCCTTACGGAGACATATCAATACATAGGTTTTAAGATTCTTACTAGTCAGATATATTCCTCTGCGGGAAATATGGGGTTTTGAGTCCCTTTCATTGAGGAAGGTGTAGGTCTTGTCTATTCCATAGTTGGTTTTTGGAACGGTACCTGTGCTTATATCAAACTCTGGTTTTATGCATCACCCCACCTCTCCTTCCCCCTTAAGCAGGCATAAGAGTGTTTTCTAAATGTGAGACACTGTTCTCTTTCCTAACTCAGTTCAAGTGTAGCCATGTTTACAGGATCTTCATAAGTGATATCTTATGATAAGTTTCTTTTTCTGTGTGACTTATTTCACTTAGAATCCTCGTACCTGAAACCACCCATTTTGCTGCTACTGGTCTTATGACATTGATTTCATGGCTAAGGGATATTCCATCGTACATAAGTACCACAATTTTTTGAACCATTTTTATATTTCCTGGGATATTTAAGGTGTACCCAAGTTGAGGTCCCTGTAAGCAGTGCAGCCCTAAATTTTGGGGTGGCTCTGTCTTATTGATTTTCAGTTTTCCCAAGGTATATTCCCTAGACTGGAAGTGCCCTTGGCTCTGTAGCTCGGTTCTTTACTTGTTTTAGGGAACACAATGTACTCCTCCAGAGAGGCAGTTGGCAATTTACATCCCGCCCATCAGCATAACAAGGCTCCCTGTTCTCCAGGGCCTGTCTTGCCTTTCTGGTTTTTACACATTTTGTGGATGTCCCTTTTGACCGGTGGGAAGTGATACTTCTTTGTAGTGCAGATTTGCATTGCCCGCTTACTTGCTTGGGCACAAAGGGCGTATGCGTTTTCTCCTGAATATATTCAGGAGAAAACGCATACGCCCTTTTTGGGCAAGTGCATCATTGTCGAAGTTGTGCGCCTCTTCCTGTGCTTTAAAGGCGATTCCAACGTACCTCTTGAAATCTGTTTCCTGCTATTCTGTCTCGCTTTCAAGTCCGCCTCGTTGCCTTTCCTGAACAGATTTTTGGACGATAGTTGTCCTTTATTACTCGGCCAGTTTGTGAATTGCTGTGCCCCTGAGCTCCATTTTTCAACTCGTTTTTGGTGAGCTGACCGCAAGTCCAAAATTTTGGTTCAGGACCTATACTGGTTCCCGGGGGGTGGCTGAGACTTTGGTTAATTCTTCTTCCTGCCGGGAAATTACAGTGATATATGCCCGTCGAAATGTCTAACAGCTACTCTCTCATTGGTTCTCCCTCTGCCCTTTCATCCCCTGCCAAATTGGAAACCTGTGCGAACCAGGAGGTTAAAGGGGCTGTCTCTCCAAGTTGGGAAGTTGATAGTAAAGCAGATGTAAAGTCAAACCGGAGCACCAGGAGAGGGACTATTCGTTGAGTTTTAGAAACCTTTCGTATTCACAGTGTGTCCGTTTTCTAGTTTTCCCGTACATGTTATACCTGTAGTAATATTCCCTTCAACCTGGAGAGTTGGGACCCATGGAATGGGTGCCAGGCATTTGTGCTTTAAAGGGTCTGCATTTGCTCACCCAATCTCACCAATCGTCTCAGTCCCAAGTGTCCCTCCTTATGCCACATCCAGCTGTCATTGTAGATAGGGTCGTTCCAGGTTTCATCAGAGACCCTGAAGGAATTGTAAAGAATTTCCCCTTTTTTTTGTTTTGTTTTTGAAATTCCTTTTTATAGTGGGTTTGAGCTGATTCTCACTGCCATGTTTATGCCAGTCTAGACACACTTGATTCCCTTACGGAGACATATCAATACATAGGTTTTAAGATTCTTACTAGTCAGATATATTCCTCTGCGGGAAATATGGTGTTTTGAGTCCCTTTCACTGAGGAAGGTGAAGGTCTTGTCTATTCCATAGTTTGTTTTTGGAACGATACGTGTGCATATATCAAACTCTGGTTTTATGCATCACCCCACCTCCCCTTACCCCTTAAGCAGGCATAAGAGTTTTTTTCTAAATGTGAGACACTGTTCCCTTTCCTAACTCAGTTCAAGTGTAGCCATGTTTACAGGATCTTCATAAGTGATATCTTATGATAAGTATCTTTTTCTGTGTGACTTATTTCACTTAGAATCATCGTACCTGAATCCACCCATTTTGCTGCTACTGGTCTTATGACATTGATTTCATGGCTGAGGGATATTCCATCGTACGTAAGTACCACAATTTTTTGAACCATTTTTATATTTCCTGGGATATTTAAGGTGTACCAAAGTTGAGGTCCTTGTAAGCAGTGCAGCCCTAAATATTGGGGTGGCTCTGTATTATTGATTTTCAGTTTTCCCAAGGTATATTCCCTAGACTGGAAGTGCCCTTGGCTCTGTAGCTCTGTTGTTTACTTGTTTTAGGGAAAACAATGCACTCCTCCAGAGAGGCAGTTGGCAATTTACATGCCGCCCATCAGCATAACAAGGCTCCCTGTTCTCCAGGGCCTGTCTTGCCTTTCTGGATTTTACACATATTGTGGATGTCCTTTTTGACCGGTGGGAAGTGATACTTCTTTGTAGTGCAGATTTGCATTGCGTGCATGCTTGCTTGACCAAAAAGGGCGTATGCGTTTTCTCCTGAATATATTCAGGAGAAAACGCATACGCCCTTTTTGGCCAAGTGCATCATTGTCGAAGTTGTGCCCCTCTTCCTGTGCTTTAAAGGCGATTCCAACGTACCTCTTGAAATCTGTTTCCTGCTATTCTGCCTCACTTTCAAGTCTGCCTCGTTGCCTTCCCTCAACAGATTTTTGCACGATAGTTGTCCTTTATTACTCGGCCAGTTTGTGAATTGCTGTGCCCCTGAGCTCCATTTTTCAACTCGTTTTTGGTTAGCTGACCGCAAGTCCAACATTTTGGTTCAGGACCTATGCTGGTTCCCGGTAGGGAGCTGAGACTTTGGTTAATTCTTCTTCCTGCCGGGAAGTTAGAGTGATATGTGCCCGTCCAAATGCCTAACAGCTACTCTCTCATTGGTTCTCCCTCTTCCCTTTCATCCTCTGCCAAATTGGAAACCTGTGCGAACCAGGAGGTTAAAGGGGCTGTCTCTCTAAGGTAGGAGGTTGATAGTAAAGCAGATGGAAAGTCAAACCGGAGCACCAGGAGAGGGACTATTCGTTGAGTTTTAGAAACCTTTCGTATTCACAGTGTGTCTGTTCTCTAGGTTTCCCGTACATGGTATAACTGTAGTAATATTCCCTTCAACCTGGAGAGTTGGGACCCATGGAAAGGTTGCATTGCATTATTGCTTTAAAGGGTCTGCATTTGCTCACCCAATCTCACCAATCGTCTCAGTCCCAAGTGTCCCTCCTTATGCCACAGCCAGCTGTCATTGTAGATAGGGTCATTCCAGGTTTCATCAGAGACCCTGAAGGAATTGTAAAGAATTTCCCAGTTTTTTTGTTTTGTTTTTGAAATTCCTTTTTATAGTGGGTTTGAGCTGATTCTCGCTGCCATGTTTATGCCAGTCTAGACACACTTGATTCCCTTATGGAGACATATCAATACATAGGTTTTAAGATTCTTACTAGTCAGATAAATTCCTCTGCGGGAAATATGGGGTTTTGAGTCCCTTTCACTGAGGAAGGTGTAGGTCTTGTCTATTCCATAGTTGGTTTTTGGAACGGTACCTGTGCTTATATCAAACTCTGGTTTTATGCATCACCCCACCTCTCCTTCCTCCTTAATCAGGCATAAGAGTGTTTTCTAAATGTGAGACACTGTTCTCTTTCCTAACTCAGTTCAAGTGTAGCCATGTTTACAGGATCTTCATAAGTGATATCTTATGATGTTTCTTTTTCTGTGTGACTCATTTCACTTAGAATCATTGTACCTGAATCCACCCATTTTGCTGCTACTGGTCTTATGACATTGATTTCATGGCTGACGGATATTCCATCGTACGTAAGTACCACAATTTTTTGAACCATTTTTATATTTCCTGGGATATTTAAGTTGTACCCAAGTTGAGGTCCTTGTAAGCAGTGCAGCCCTAAATTTTGGGGTGGCTCTCTCTTATTGATTTTCAGTTTTCCCAAGGTATATTCCCTAGACTGGAAGTGCTCTTGGCTCTGTAGCTCTGTTGTTTACTTGATTTAGGAAACACAATGCACTCCTCCAGAGAGGCAGTTGGCAATTTACATCCCGCCCATCAGCATAACAATGCTCCCTGTTCTCCAGGGCCTGTCTTGCCTTTCTGGTTTTTACACATTTTGTGGATGTCCCTTTCTACCCGTGGGAAGTGATACTTCTTTGTAGTGCAGATTTGCATTGCCCGCTTGCTTGCTTGGCCAAAAAGGTCTTATGTGTTTTCTCCTGAATATATTCAGGAGAAAACGCATACGCCATTTTTGGCCAAGTGCATCATTGTCGAAGTTGTGCCCCTCTTCCTGTGCTTTAAAGGCAATTCCAACGTACCTCTTGAAATCTGATTCCTGCTATTCTGCCTCGCTTTCAAGTCCACCTCGTTGCCTTCCCTCAACAGATTTTTGTACGATAGTTGTCCTTTATTACTCGGCCATTTTGTGAATTGCTGTGCCCCTGAGCTCCATTTTTCAACTCGTTTTTGGTTAGCTGACCGCAAGTCCAACATTTTGGTTCAGGACCTATGCTGGTTCCCGGTGGGGGGCTGAGACTTTGGTTAATTCTTCTTCCTGCCGGGAAGTTAGAGTGATATGTGCCAGTCCAAATGCCTAACAGCTACTCTCTCATTGGTTCTCCCTCTTCCCTTTCATCCTCTGCCAAATTGGAAACCTGTGCGAACCAGGAGGTTAAAGGGGCTGTCTCTCCAAGTTGGGAGGTTGATAGTAAAGCAGATGGAAAGTCAAACCAGAGCACCAGGAGAGGGACTATTCGTTGAGTTTTAGAAACCTTTCGTATTCACAGTGTGTCCGTTCTCTTGGTTTCCCGTACATGTTATAGCTGTAGTAATATTCCCTTCAACCTGGAGAGTTGGGACCCATGGAATGTGTGCCAGGCATTTGTGCTTTAAAGGGTCTGCATTTGCTCACCCAATCTCACCAATCGTCTCAGTCCCAAGTGTCCCACCTTATGCCACATCCAGCTGTCATTGTAGATAGCGTCATTCCAGGTTTCATCAGAGACCCTGAAGTAATTGTAAAGAATTTCCCAGTTTTTTTGTTTTGTTTTTGAAATTCGTTTTTATAGTGGGTTTGAGCTGATTCTCACTGCCATGTTTATGCCAGTCTAGACACACTTGATTACCTTAAGGAGACATATCAATACATAGGTTTTAAGATTCTTTCTAGTCAGATATATTCCTCTGCGGGAAATATGGGGTTTTGAGTCCCTTTCACTGAGGAAGGTGTAGGTCTTGTCTATTCCATTATTGGTTATTGGAACGGTACCTGTGCTTATATCAAACTCTGGTTTTATGCATCACCCCACATCTCCATCCCCCTTAAGCAGGCATCAGAGTGTTTTCTAAATGTGAGACACTGTTCTCTTTCCTAACTCAGTTCAAGTGTAGCCATGTTTACAGGATCTTCATAAGTGATATCTTATGATAAGTTTCTTTTTCTGTGTGACTTATTTCACTTAGAATCATCGTACCTGTATCCACCCATTTTGCTGCTACTGGTCTTATGACATTGATTTCATGGCTGAGGGATATTCCATCGTACATAAGTACCACAATTTTTGAACCATTTTTATATTTCCTGGGATATTTAAGTTGTACCCAAGTTGAGGTCCTTATAAGCAGTGCAGACCTAAATTTTGGGGTGGCTCTGTCTTATTGATTTTCAGTTTTCCCAAGGTATATTCCCTAGACTGGAAGTGCCCTTGGCTCTGTCGCTCAGTTCTTTACTTGTTTTAGGGAACACAATGTACTCCTCCAGAGAGGCAGTTGGCAATTTACATCCCGCCCATCAGCATAACAAGGCTCCCTGTTCTCCAGGGCCTGTCTTGCCTTTCTGGTTTTTACACATTTTGTGGATGTACCTTTTGACCGGTGGGAAGTGATACGTCTTTGTAGTGCAGATTTGCATTGCCCGCTTGCTTGCTTGGCCAAAAAGGGCGTGTGCGTTTTCTCCTGAATATATTCAGGAGAAAACGCACACGCCCTTTTTGGCCAAGTGCATCATTGTCGAAGTTGTGCCCCTCTTCCTGTGCTTTAAAGGCGATTCCAACGTACCTCTTGAAATCTGTTTCCTGCTATTCTGCCTCACTTTCAAGTCCGCCTCATTGCCTTCCCTCAACAGATTTTTGGACGATAGTTGTCCTTTATTACTTGGCCAGTTTGTGAATTGCTGTGCCCCTGAGCTCCATTTCTCAACTCGTTTTTGGTGAGCTGACCTCAAGTCCAACATTTTGCTTCAGGACCTATGCTGGTTCCCGGAGGGAGGCTGAGACTTTGGTTAATTCTTCTTCCTGCCAGGAAGTTAGAGTGATATGTGCCCGTCCAAATGCCTAACAGCTACTCTCTCATTGGTTCTCCCTCTTCCCTTTCATCCTCTGCCAAATTGGAAACTGTGCGAACCAGGAGGTTAAAGAGGCTGTCTCTCCAAGTTGGGAGGTTGATAGTAAAGCAGATGGAAAGTCAAACCGGAGCACCAGGAGAGGGACTATTCGTTGAGTTTTAGAAACCTTTCGTATTCACAGTGTGTCCGTTCTCTAGGTTTCCCGTACATGTTATAGCTGTAGTAATATTCCCTTCAACCTGGAGAGTTGGGACCCATGGAATGGGTGCCAGGCATTTGTGCTTTAAAGGGTCTGCATTTGCTCACCCAATCTCACCAATCGTCTCAGTCCCAAGTGTCCCTCCTTATGCCACATCCAGCTGTCATTGCAGATAGGGTCATTCCAGGTTTCATCAGAGACCCTGAAGGAATTGTAAAGAATTTCCTGTTTTTTTGTTTTGTTTTTGAAATTCCTTTTTATAGTGGGTTTGAGCTGATTCTCGCTGCCATGTTTATGCCAGTCTAGACACACTTGATTCCCTTATGGAGACATATCTATACATAGGTTTTAAGATTCTTACTAGTCAGATATATTCCTCTGCGGGAAATATGGGGTTTTGAGTCCCTTTCACTGAGGAAGGTGTAGGTCTTGTCTATTCCATAGTTGGTTTTTGGAACGGTACCTGTGCTTATATCAAACTCTGGTTTTATGCATCACCCCACCTCTCCTTCCCCCTTAAGCAGGCATAAGAGTGTTTTCTAAATGTGAGACACTGTTCTCTTTCCTAACTCAGTTCAAGTGTAGCCATGTTTACAGGATCTTCATAAGTGATATCTTATGATGAGTTTCTTTTTCTGTGTGACTCATTTCACTTAGAATCATCGTAGCTGAATCCACCCATTTTGCTGCTACTGGTCTTATGACATTGATTTCATGGCTGAGGGATATTCCATCGTACGTAAGTACCACAATTTTTTGAACCAATTTTATATTTCCTGGGATATTTAAGGTGTACCCAAGTTGAGGTCCTTGTAAGCAGTGCAGCCCTAAATTTTGGGGTGGCTCTGTCTTATTGATTTTCAGTTTTCCCAAGGTATATTCCCTAGACTGGAAGTGCCCTTGGCTCTGTAGCTCTGTTCTTTACTTGTTTTAGGGAACACAATGTACTCCTCCAGAGAGGCAGTTGGCAATTTACATCCCTGCCATCAGCATAACAAGGCTCCCTGTTCTGCAGGGCCTGGCTTGCCTTTCTGGTTTTTACACATTTTGTGGATGTCCCTTTTGACCGGTGGGAAGTGATACGTCTTTGTAGTGCAGATTTGCATTGCCCGCTTGCTTGCTTGGGCAAAAAGGGCGTATGCGTTTTCTCCTGAATATATTCAGGAGAAAACGCATATGCCCTTTTTGGCCAAGTGCATCATTGTGGAAGTTGTGCCCCTCTTCCTGTGCTTTAAAGGCGATTTCAATGTACCTCTTGAAATCTGTTTCCTGCTATTCTGCCTCGCTTTCAAGTCCGCCTCGTTGCCTTCCCTCAACAGATTTTTGGACGATAGTTGTCCTTTATTACTCGGCCAGTTTGTGAATTGCTGTGCCCCTGAGCTCCATTATTCTACTCGTTTTTGGTGAGCTGACCGCCAGTCCAAAATTTTGGTTCAGGACCTTTGCTGGTTCCCGGTGGTGGGCTGAGACTTTGGTTAATTCTTCTTCCTGCCGGGAAATTACAGTGATATGTGCCCGTCCTAATGCCTAACAGCTACCCTCTCATTGGTTCTCCCTCTTCCCTTTCATCCTCTGCCAAATTGGCAACCTGTGCGAACCAGGAGGTTAAAGGGGCTGTCTCTCCAAGTTGGGAGGTTGATAGTAAAGCAGATGGAAAGTCAAACCGGAGCACCAGGAGAGGGACTATTCGTTGAGTTTTAGAAACCTTTCGTATTCACAGTGTGTCCGTTCTCTAGGTTTCCCGTACATGTTATAGCTGTAGTAATATTCCCTTCAACCTGGAGAGTTGGGACCCATGGAATGGGTGCCAGGCATTTGTGCTTTAAAGGGTCTGCATTTGCTCACCCAATCTCACCAATCCTCTCAGTCCCAAGTGTCCCTCCTTATGCCACATCCAGCTGTCATTGTAGATAGGGTCATTCCAGGTTTCATCAGAGACCCTGAAGGAATTGTAAAGAATTTCCCAGTTTTTTTGTTTTGTTTTTGATATTCCTTTTTATAGTGGGTTTGAGCTGATTCCCGCTGCCATGTTTATGCCAGTCTAGACACACTTGATTCCCTTACGGAGACATATCAATACATAGGTTTTAAGATTCTTACTAGTCAGATATATTACTCTGCGGGAAATATGGGGTTTTGAGTCCCTTTCACTGAGGAAGGTGTAGGTCTTGTCTATTCCATAGTTGGTTTTTGGAACGGTACCTGTGCTTATATCAAACTCTGGTTTTATGCATCACCCCACCTCTCCTTCCCCCTTAAGCAGGCATAAGAGTGTTTTCTAAATGTGAGACACTGTTCTCTTTCCTAACTCAGTTCAAGTGTAGCCATGTTTACAGGATCTTCATAAGTGATATCTTATGATAAGTTTCTTTTTCTGTGTGACTTATTTCACTTAGAATCCTCGTACCTGAATCCACCCATTTTGCTGCTACTGGTCTTATGACATTGATTTCATGGCTAAGGGATATTCCATCGTACATAAGTACCACAATTTTTGAACCATTTTTATATTTCCTGGGATATTTAAGGTGTACCCAAGTTGAGGTCCTTGTAAGCAGTGCAGCCCTAAATTTTGGGGTGGCTCTGTCTTATTGATTTTCAGTTTTCCCAAGGTATATTCCCTAGACTGGAAGTGCCCTTGGCTCTGTAGCTCTGTTCTTTACTTGTTTTAGGGAACACAATGTACTCCTCCAGAGAGGCAGTTGGCAATTTACATCCCTCCCATCAGCATAACAAGGCTCCCAGTTCTGCAGGGCCTGCCTTGCCTTTCTGGTTTTTACACATTTTGTGGATGTCCCTTTTGACCGGTGGGAAGTGATACGTCTTTGTAGTGCAGATTTGCATTGCCCGCTTGCTTGCTTGGGCAAAAAGGGCGTATGCGTTTTCTCCTGAATATATTCAGGAGAAAACGCATACGCCCTTTTTGGCCAAGTGCATCATTGTGGAAGTTGTGCCCCTCTTCCTGTGCTTTAAAGGCGATTTCAACGTACCTCTTGAAATCTGTTTCCTGCTATTCTGCCTCACTTTCAAGTCCGCCTCGTTGCCTTCCCTCAACAGATTTTTGGACGATAGTTGTCCTTTATTACTCGGCCAGTTTGTGAATTGCTGTGCCCCTGAGCTCCATTATTCTACACGTTTTTGGTGAGCTGACCGCCAGTCCAACATTTTGGTTCAGGACCTTTGCTGGTTCCCGGTGGTGGGCTGAGACTTTGGTTAATTCTTCTTCCTGCCGGGAAATTACAGTGATATGTGCCCGTCCTAATGCCTAACAGCTACCCTCTCATTGGTTCTCCCTCTTCCCTTTCATCCTCTGCCAAATTGGCAACCTGTGCGAACCAGGAGGTTAAAGGGGCTGTCTCTCCAAGTTGGGAGGTTGATAGTAAAGCAGATGGAAAGTCAAACTGGAGCACCAGAAGAGGGACTATTCGTTGAGTTTTAGAAACCTTTCGTATTCACAGTGTGTCCGTTCTCTAGGTTTCCCGTACATGTTATAGCTGTAGTAATATTCCCTTCAACCTGGAGAGTTGGGACCCATGGAATGGGTGCCAGGCATTTGTGCTTTAAAGGGTCTGCATTTGCTCACCCAATCTCACCAATCCTCTCAGTCCCAAGTGTCCCTCCTTATGCCACATCCAGCTGTCATTGTAGATAGGGTCATTCCAGGTTTCATCAGAGACCCTGAAGGAATTGTAAAGAATTTCCCAGTTTTTTTGTTTTGTTTTTGATATTCCTTTTTATAGTGGGTTTGAGCTGATTACCGCTGCCATGTTTATCCCAGTCTAGACACACTTGATTCCCTTACGGAGACATATCAATACATAGGTTTTAAGATTCTTACTAGTCAGATATATTCCTCTGCGGGAAATGTGGGGTTTTGAGTCCCTTTCACTGAGGAAGGTGTAGGTCTTGTCTATTCCATAGTTTGTTTTTGGAACGGTACCTGTGCTTATATCAAACTCTGGTTTTATGCATCACCCCACCTCTCCTTCCCCCTTAAGCAGGCATAAGAGTGTTTTCTAAATGTGAGACACTGTTCTCTTTCCTAACTCAGTTCAAGTGTAGCCATGTTTACAGGATCTTCATAAGTGATATCTTATGATAAGTTTCTTTTTCTGTGTGACTTATTTCACTTAGAATCCTCGTACCTGAATCCGCCCATTTTGCTGCTACTGGTCTTATGACATTGATTTCATGGCTAAGGGATATTCCATCGTACATAAGTACCACAATTTTTTGAACCATTTTTATATTTCCTGGGATATTTAAGGTGTACCCAAGTTGAGGTCCTTGTAAGCAGTGCAGCCCTAAATTTTGGGGTGGCTTTGTCTTATTGATTTTCAGTTTTCCCAAGGTATATTCCCTAGACTGGAAGTGCCCTTGGCTCTGTAGCACTGTTCTTTACTTCTTTTAGGGAACACAATGTACTCCTCCAGAGAGGCAGTTGGCAATTTACATCCCTCCAATCAGCATAACAAGGCTCCCTGTTCTCCAGGGCCTGTCTTGCCTTTCTGGTTTTTACACATTTTGTGGATGTCCCTTTTGACCGGTGGGAAGTGATACGTCTTTGTAGTGCAGATTTGCATTGCCCGCTTGCTTGCTTGGCCAAAAAGGGCTTATGCGTTTTCTCCTGAATATATTCAGGAGAAAACGCATACGCCCTTTTTGGCCAAGTGCATCATTGTCGAAGTTGTGCCCCTCTTCCTGTGCTTTAAAGGCGATTCCAACGTACCTCTTGAAATCTGTTTCCTGCTATTCTGCCTCGCTTTCAAGTCCGCCTCGTTGCCTTCCCTCAACAGATTTTTGGACGATAGTTGTCCTTTATTACTCGGCCAGTTTGTGAATTGCTGTGCCCCTGAGCTCCATTTTTCAACTGGTTTTTTGTGAGCTGACCGCAAGTCCAACAATTTGGTTCAGGACCTATGCTGGTTCCCGGTGGGGGGCTGAGACTTTGGTTAATTCTTCTTCCTGCCGGGAAGTTAGAGTGATATGTGCCCGTCCTAATGCCTAACAGCTACCCTCTCATTGGTTCTCCCTCTTCCCTTTCATCCTCTGCCAAATTGGCAGCCTGTGCGAACCAGGAGGTTAAATGGGCTGTCTCTCCAAGTTGGGAGGTTGATAGTAAAGCAGATGGAAAGTCAAACCAGAGCACCAGGAGAGGGACTATTCGTTGAGTTTTAGAAACCTTTCGTATTCACAGTGTGTCCGTTCTCTAGGTTTCCCGTACATGTTATAGCTGTAGTAATATTCCCTTCAAGCTGGAGAGTTGGGACCCATGGAATGGGTGCCAGGCATTTGTGCTTTAAAGGGTCTGCATTTGCTCACCCAATCTCACCAATACTCTCAGTCCCAAGTGTCGCTCCTTATGCCACATCCAGCTGTCATTGTAGATAGGGTCATTCCAGGTTTCATCAGAGACCCTGAAGGAATTGTAAAGAATTTCCCAGTTTTTTTTGTTTTGTTTTTGAAATTCCTTTTTATAGTGGGTTTGAGCTGATTCTCGCTGCCATGTTTATGCCAGTCTAGACACACTTGATTCCCTTACGGAGACATATCAATACAGAGGTTTTAAGATTCTTAATAGTCAGATATATTGCTCTGCGGGAAATATGGGGTTTTGAGTCCCTTTCACTGAGGAAGGTGTAGGTCTTGTCTATTCCATAGTTGGTTTTTGGAACGGTACCTGTGCTTATATCAAACTCTGGGTTTATGCATCACCCCACCTCTCCTTCCCCCTTAAGCAGGCATAAGAGTGTTTTCTAAATGTGAGACACTGTTCTCTTTCCTAACTCAGTTCAAGTGTAGCCATGTTTATAGGGCCTTCATAAGTGATATCTTATGATAAGTTTCTTTTTCTGTGTGACTTATTTCACTTAGAATCATCGTACCTGAATCCACTCATTTTGCTGCTACTGGTCTTATGACTTTTATTTCATGGTTGAGGGATATTCCATCGTACGTAAGTACCACAATATTTTGAACCATTTTTATATTTCCTGGGATATTTAATGTGTACCCAAGTTGAGGTTCTTGTAAGCAGTGCAGCCCTAAATTTTGAGGTGGCTCTTTCTTATTGATTTTCAGTTTTCCCAAGGTATATTCCCTAGACTGGAAGTGCCCTTGGCTCTGTAGCTCTGTTGTTTACTTGTTTTAGGCCACACAATGCATTCCTCCAGAGAAGCAGTTGACAGTTTTTATCTCGCCCAACACTATAACAAGGCTCCCTGTTCTCCAGGGCCTGTCTTGCGTTTCTGGATTTTACACATTTTGTTGCTGTCCCTTTTGACCAGTGGGAAGTGATACTTCTTTGTAGTGCAGATTTGCATTGCCCGCTTACTTGCTTGGCCAAGAAGGGTTTATGCGTTTTCTCCTGAATATATTCAGGAGAAAACGCATACGCCCTTTTTGGCCAAGTGCATTATTGTCAAAGTTTTGCCCCTGTTCCTGTGCTTTAAAGGCGATTCCAACGTACCTCTTGAAATCTGTTTCCTGCTATTCTGCCTGCCTTTCAAATCCGCCTCGTTTCCTTCCCTCAACAGATTTTTGGACGATAGTTGTCCTTTATTACTCTGCCAGTTTTTAATTTGCTGTGCCCCTGAGCTGCATTTTTCAACTCGTTTTTTGTGAGCTGAACGCAAGTCCAAAATTTTGGTTCAGTACCTATACTGGTTCCCGGTGGGTGGCTGAGACTTTTGTTAATTCTTCTTCCTGCCGGGAAATTAGAGTGACATGTGCCCGTCCAAATCCCTAACAGCTACTCTCTCATTGGTTCCTCCTCTTCCCTTTCATCCTCTGCCAAATTGGCAACCTGTTCGAACCAGCATGTTAAAGTGGCTGTCTCTTCATGTTGGAAGACTGACAATAAAGCAGTTGTAAAGTGAAACCGGAGCACCAGGAGAGGGACTATTCTTTGAGGTTTAGAAACCTTTCGTATTCACAGTGTGTCCGTTCTCTAGGTTTTCCGTACATGTTTTAGCTGTAGTAATAGTTCCTTCAACCTGGAGAGTTGAGACCCATGGAATGGGTGCCACATATTATTGTTTTAAAGGGTCTGCATTTGCTCACCCTCTCTCACCAACCCTCTCAGTCCCAAGTGTCCAGCCTTATGCCACATCCCGGTGTTGTTGTAGATATGGTCATTCCAGGTTTCATCAGAGACCCTGAAGGAATTGTAAAGAATTTCCCTGTTTTTTTTTTTGTTTTGTTTTTGAATTTCCTTTTCTAGTGGGTTTGATCTGATTCTCGCTGCCATGTTTATGCCAGTCTAGACACACTTGATTCCCTTACGGAGACATATCAATACATAGGTTTTAAGATTCTTACTAGTAAGATATATTCTTCTGCGGGAAATATGTGGTTTTGAGTCCCGTTCACAGAGGAAGTAGTAGGTCTTGTCTATTCTGTATTTGGATTATGGAACCGTACCTGTGCTAATATCAAACTCTGGGTTTATTCATCACCCCACCTCTGCTTTCCCCTTAAGCATGCATAAGAGTGTTTTCTAAATATGAGACTCTGTTCCTTTTCCTAATTCATTCCATGTGTAGCCATGTTTATATACCCTTCATAAGTGATATCTTATGATAAGTTTATTTTTCTGTGTGACTTATTTCAGTTAGAATCATCGTACATGAATCCCGTCATTATGCTGCTACTGGCCTTATGACATTGACTTCATGGCTGAGGGATATTCCATCATACGTATGTACCACAATTTCTTTACCATTTTTGTCTTTCCTGGTATTTATAAGGTGTCCCGAAGTCGAGGTTCTTGTAAGCAGTGCTGCCATAAATTTTGGGGTGGCTGTGTCTTATTGATTTTCAATTTTCCCAAGGTATATTCCCGTGACTGGACGTGCCTTAGGTTGTGAAGCACTGTTGTTTACTTCTTTTTGGGAACACAATGCACTCCTCCAGAGTGGCTGTTGGCAATTTACAACCCACCCATCCGTATAACAAGGCTCACTGTTCTCCAGATCCTGTCTTGCCTTTCTTGTTTTTACACATTTTACGGATATCCCTTTTGACCAGTTGGAAGTGATACTTCTTTGTAGTGCAGATTTGCATTGTGCGGTTGCTTGGTTGGCCAAAATTGGCGTATGCGTTTTCTCCTGAATATATTCAGGAGAAAACGCATGTGCCCTTTATGGACAATTCCATAATTGTCGAAGTTGTGATGCTTTTCCTGTGTTTAAAGGCGATTCCAATGTACTTCTGGAAATCTGTTTCGTGCCCTTCTGCCTCATTTTCAAGTCCGCCTCATGGCTTTCTCTCAACAGATTTTTGGAAGAGAGTAGTCCTTTATAACTCTGCAAGTTAGTGAATTGCTGTGCCCCTGAGCTCCATTTTTCAACTCGCGTTTTTTTGAGCTGACTGCCAATCCACTATTTTGCTTCAGGACCTATACTGGTTCCATTGGGGGGGCTGGCTCAGAGTTTCTTAATTCTTCTTTGTGACGAGTATTTAGAGTGACATGTGGCCATCCAAATGTCTACAGCTACTCTCTAATTGTTTCTCCCTCTTCCCTTATATCCTCTACACCATGTGCCAACTGTGCGAACCAGGAGGTTATAGGTGCTGACTCTCCAATTTGGGAGATTGATACTAAAGCAGTTGGAATGTCAAACTGGTGCACAAGGAGATAAAAAAATTAGTAGAGTTTTAGAAACCTTTCACCATCAGATGGTGTCCATTCTCTAGGTTTCCCATACATGTTATAACTGTAGTGATATTCCCTTCTACCTGGAGAGTTGGGACCCATGGAATGGGTGCCAGGTATTATTGCTTTAAACGGTCTGCATTTTCTCACCCAATCTCACCAATCCTCTCAGTCCCAAGTGACCAGCCTTATGCCACATCCAGCTGTCGTTGTAGATAGGGTCATTCTAACTTTCATCAGAACCCCTGAAGGTATTGTGTAAGAATTTCACTGTTTATTTGTTTTGTTTTGAAATTCATTTTTATAGTGCGTTTGAGCTGATTCTCTCTGCCGTGTTTATGTCATTCTAGACATACTTAGTTACCTTATGGAGACATATCAATACATAGGTTTTAAGATTCTTACTAGTCAGATATACTACTCTGCGGGGAATAGGGGTGTTGAGCCCCGTTCAGTGAGGAAAGAGTAGGTCTTGTCTATTTTGTATTTGGATTATGCAACCGTACCTGTGCTAATATCAAACTCTGGTTTTATGCATCACCCCACCTCTCCTTTCCTCTTGAGCAGGCATAAGAGTGTTTTCTAAATGTGAGACTCTTCTCTTTCCTAATTCAGTTCATGTGTAGACATGTTTACAAGACCTTCATAAGTGATATCTTATGATAAGTTTCTTTTTCTGTGTGACTTATTTCAGTTAGAATCATCGTACATGAATCCACTCATTATGCTGCTACTTGCCTTATCACATTGATTTCATGCCTGAGGGATATTCCATCGTACGTATGTACCACAATTTCTTTACTATTTTTGTCTTTACTGGGATATTTAAGGTGTCCCGAAGTCGAGGTTCTTGTAAGCAGTGCTGCCCTATATTTTGGGTTGGCTGTGTCTTATTGATTTTCAATTTCCCCAAGGTATATTCCCATGACTGGAAGTGCCTTTGGTTGTGAAGCTCTGTTGTTTAATTCTTTTAGGGAACACAATGCACTCCTCCAGAGTGGCTGTTGGCAATCTGCATCCCACCCATCATCATAACAAGGCTCCCTGTTCTCTAGAGCCCCTCTTGCCTTTCTGGTTTTTACACATTTTACAGATATCCCTTTTGACTGGTGGGAAGTGATACTTCTTTGTAGTGCAGATTTGCATTGTGCGGTTGCTTGGTTGGCTAAAATGGGTGTATGCGTTTTCTCCTGAATATATTCAGGAGAAAACGCATGCGCCCTTTATGGACAATTCCCTAATTGTCGAAGTTGTGATGCTTTTCCTGTGTTTAAAGGCGATTCCAATGTACTTCTGGAAATCTGTTTCGTGCAAATCTCCCTCATTTTCAAGTCCGCCTCATGGCTTTTCCTCAACAGATTTTTCGAAGAGAGTAGTCCTGTATAACTCTGCAAGTTAGTGAATTGCTGTGCCCCTGAGCTCCATTTTTCAACTTGTGTTTTTGTGAGCTGACCTTAAACCCACAATTTTGCTTCAGGACCTATACTAGTTATGGGGGTGGGGCAGGCTGAGAGTTTGGTTAATTCTTCTTCATGACGGGAAATTAGAGTGACATGTGGCCGTCCAAATGCCTAAAGCTACTCTCTCATTGGTTCTCCCTCTTCCCTTATATCCTCTGCACAATGTGCCAACTGTGCGAACCAGGATGTTATAGGGGCTGACTCTCCAAGTTGGGAGATTGATATTAAAGCAGTTGGAATGTCAAGCTGCAGCACATGGAGAGAAAAAAATTAGTAGAGTTTTAGAAACCTTTCACCATCAGAGGGTGTCCATTCTCTAGGTTTCCCATACATGTTATAACTGTAGTGATATTCCCTTCTACCTGGAGAGTTGGGAACCATGGAATCAGTGGCAGGCATTATTGCTTTGAAGCATCTGCATTTTCTCACCCAATCTCACCAATCCTCTCAGTCCCAGGTGAACAGCCTTATGCCACATCCAGCTGTTGTTGTAGATAGGGTCATTCCAAGTTTCATCAGAACCCCTGAAGGTGTTGTGTAAGAGTTTCACTGTTTCTTTGTTTTGTTTTGAAATTCCTTTTTATAGTGGGTTTGAGCTGATTCTCACTGCCGTGTTTATGTCATTCTAGACACACTTGGTTCCCTTATGGAGACATATCAATACATAGGTTTTAAGATCCTTACTAGTCAGATATATTTCTCTGTGGGGAATAGGGGTATTGAGTCCCATTCACTGAGGAAGGAGTCGGGCTTGTCTCTTCTGTATTTGCATTATGGAACGGTACCTGTGTTAATATCAAACTCTGGTTTTGTGTGTCTTCCCACCTCTCCTTCCCCCTTAAGCAAGCATAAGAGTGTTTTCTAAATCTGAGACTCTGTTCTCTTTCCTAATTCAGTTCATATGTAGCCAGGTTTACAGTCCCTTCATAAGTGATATCTTATATCAGAATGCACCATGACCCTTGTCATAATAATGCTCCATGACCCCTGTCATCACAATGCTCCATTCCCTGGTTATCACAATGCTTCATGTCCCTTGTCATAACAATTCTCCACGTACTTGTCATCACAATGCTACATGACACTACTCTTCACAAAGTTACATGCTCGTTTCATCACAATTCTCCATGCACTTGTCATTGCAATGTTCCATGACCCCTGTCATAGCAAGCTCCAAGTGTTTGTCATCACAATGCTTCACGACTTTATCATCTAAATTCTCAATGGCACTTTTCATCACAATGTTCCGTACCCTTGTCATCACAATGCTCCATGCCCTTTTCATCACAATGCTCCCTGACACCTATCATCACAATGCTTCATGCCCCTTGTCATTACAGTGCTCCATGATGCTCGTCATCACAATTACCCATGGTCTTCTCATCACAATGCTCCACGGTTTTGCCATCACAATGCTCCATGCCCTGGTCATCTCAAAGCTCAATGTCCCTTGTCCTCACAATTCTCCACGTCCTTGTCATCACAATGCTCCATGGCACTTCTCATCACAATGTTATATGCTCTTGTCATAACAATACTCCATGCACTTGTCATCGCAATGCTCCATGACCCCTGTCATAGGAAGCTCCATGCGCTTGTCATCACAATGTTTCAGGACATGGACATTAAAATTATCAATGGCCCTTGTCATCTCAATGCTCCATGCGCTTATCATCACAATGCTCCTTTACCTTTGTCACAACAATCCTCCATGACACTTGGCATCACAATGCTCCGTGCTATTGTCATCACAATGGAACATGACATATGTCATCACAATGCTCCCTGACACCTGTCTTCACAATACTCCATGACCTTGTCATCACAATGCTCCATGCCCTTGTCATCACAATGTGCCATGCCCACTGTCATCAAAATAATCCATGAAACTTGTCAGACCAAAGCTCCATGCCACCTTTCATCACAATGCTCCATGAACCCTGTCATCACAATGCACCATGCCCATCATCATAATGCTTCATGCTCTTGTCATCACAATGAAATCAAAATGCTCCATGACCTCTGTCATCACAATGCTCCAAACCCTTGTGATCACAATGTTCCATAACACTTGTCATCACAATACCCCATGACGCTACTCATCACAATTATCCATGGACTTCTCATCACAATGCCCCATGACATTTGTCATCACAATGCGCAATACACATGTCATCACAATTCTCCCTGACTCTTGCCATCAGTATGCTCCCTGAACCCTTTCATGACAAGGCTCCATGCCTTTTTCATCACAATGATCCATGCCATTTTCTTCACAATGCTCCAAGACCCCTTTAATCACAATGCTCCATGCCCTTGTCATCACAAAGCTCCATGATGCCTGTCATCAGAATGCTCTATGGCCTTCTCATCACAATGCTCCATGCCCTTGTCATCACAATGCTCCAAGACCCCTGTAATCACAATGGTCCATGCCCCTTTTCATCAGAATGCTCCATGAGACTTGTCATCACAAGGCTCTATGGTCTTCTCATCACAATGCTCCAGGACATTGTCATCAAAATGCTCCATTCCCTTATCATCACAATGCTCCATGACCCCTGTCATCACAATACTCCATGAACATTTTCAGCCCAATGCTCCATGACCTTCTCATCACAATGCTCCATGACCAATATCATCACAATGCTCCATGACCACAGTCATCACAACGCTCAATATCACCTGACAACACAATGATCCGGGACTCTTGTCATCACAATGTTCCATTCCCTAGTCATCACAATGCTCCATGACCCCTGTCATCACAATACTCCATGAACATTTTCAGCCCAATGCTCCATGACACTTGTCATCACAATGATGCATGCCCTTGTCATCCCAATGCTCCATGACCCCTGTAATCACAATGCTCCGTGACGCTTGTCATCACAGTGCTCCATGACACCTGTCATCAAAATGCTCCATGCCTTTGTCAGCAAAATGCTACATGACTTGTCATTACAATGTTCTATGCACTTGTCATCACAATACTCCATTACCATTGCCATCACAATCCTCCATGAACCTTGGGATCACATTGCTCCATGCCCTTGTCATCACAATGCTCCATGCTCCTTGAAATCAAAATGATCCATGACCTCTGTCATCACAATGCTCCAAACCCTTGTGATCACAATGTTCCATAACACTTGTCATCCCAATGCTCCATGATGCCTGTCATCACAATACTCCATGCCCTTTTCATCACAATGCTCCATGACCTTTGTCATCACAATTCTCGATACACTTGTCATCACAATGCTCCCTGACACTTGTCGTCAGAATGCTCTTTGAACCCTGTCACAAAAAGGCTCCATGCCTTTTTCATCAAAATGCACCATGCCGTTTTCATCACAATGCTCCATGCCATTGTCATCAAAATACTCCACAAGCTTGTCATCAGAATGCTCCATGTCCCTTGTCATCACAATTTTCCATGCACTTGTCAGCACAATGCTCCCTGACCCTTGTCATCACAATGCTCCAAGCCATTGTCATCACAATGCTCCATTACCTTTGTCATCAGAATCCTCCATGACACTTGGCATCACAATGCTCCATGGCATTGTCATCACAATGGGCCATTACATATGTCATCACAATGCTCCCTGACACCTGTCTTCACAATAATGAATGACCTGGTCATCACAATGCTCCATGCCCTTGTCATCACAATGCGCCATTCCAACTGTCATCGCAATAATCCATGAAACTTATTAGACCAATGCTCCATGCCCTTGTCATCACAATGCCCCATGCCCTTGTTATCACAATGCTCCATGACCCCTGTCATCACAATGCTCCGTGACTCCAGTCATCACAAGGCTTCATGACCTTTGTCATCACAATGGTCCATGCCCTTGTCATCAACAGTCTCTGTGACCTTTTTAACCACAATGCTTCATGAACTTTTCATCACAATGCTCTTTGACCCTTGTCATCACAATGCTCTATGCCTTTCTCAGCACAATGCTCCATGCCCTTGTCATTACAATCCTCCATGACCCATGTATCACTGTGTTCCATGCCCTTTTCATCACAATGCTCCATGCCCACTCTCATCACAATAATCCATGAAACTTTTCAGACAAATGTTCCATGCCCTTGTCATCACAATGCTCCATTACCCCTGTCATAACAATGCTCCATGACCCCTGCCATCACAACGTTCCACGGCCTTGTCATCACATGGCTCCATGACCCTTGTCATCACAATGCTCCAAGACCCCTGTAATCACAGTGCTACATGCCCTTGTCATCACAAAGCTCCATGATGCATGTCATCACAATGCTCCATGCCCTTGCCATCACAATGCTCCATTAACCCTGTGATAACAATGCTCCATGACCCCTGCCATCAAGATGTTCCATGGCCTTGTCATCACAAGGCTCCATGACCCTTCTCATCACAATGCTCCAAGACCCCTGTAATCACAATGCTCCATGTCCCTTTTTATCTCAATGATCCATGAACCCTGTCATCACAGTGCACCATGACCATCATCATAATGCTTCAGGCTATTGTCATCACAATGAAATCAAAATGCTCCATGACCTCTGTCATAACACTGCTCCAAACCCTTGTGATCACAATATTCCATAACACCTGTCATCACAATGCCCCATGATGCTCGTCATCACAATTATCTATGGTCTTCTCATCACAATGCTCCATGACCTTTGTCATCACAATGCTCAATACACTTGTCATCAAAATGCTCCCAGACACTTGTTCTCTGTATGCTCCTTGAACTCTGTCATGACAAGGCTCCATGCCTTTTTCATCACAATGATCCATGCCTTTTTCATCACAATGCTCCAAGACACCTGTAATTACAATGCTCCATGCCCTTGTCATCACAAAGCTCAATGACGCATGTCATCAGACTGCTCCTTGGCCTTCTCATCACAATGCTCCATGCCCTTGTCATCACAATTTTCCAAGACACTCTAATCACAATGCTCCATGCCCCTTTTCATCAGTATGCTCCATGAGACTTGTCTCACAAGGCTCCATGGTTTTCTCATCACAATGCTCCAGCACCTTGTCATCACAATGCTTCACGACCTTGTCATGAAAATTTTCAATGGCACTTGTCATCATAATGCTCCAAGCCCTAGTCATCACAATGCTCCATTATATTTGTCATCACAATCCTCCATTACATTTGGCATCACAATGCTCCATGCCATTGTCATCGCAATGGACCATGACATATGTCATCACAATGCTCCCTGACACTTGTCTTCACAATACTCCATGACCTTCTCATCACAATGCCCCATGCCCTTGTCATCACAATGCCCCATGCCCACTGTCATCACAATAATCTATTAAACTTGTCAGACCAATGCTCCATGCCCCTGTCATCACAATGCTCCATGCCCTTGTCATCACAATGCTCCATGACCCCTGTCATCACAATGCTCTGTGACTCCAGTCATCACAATGCTTCATAACATTTGTCATCACAGTGTTCCATGCCCACATCATCACAAGGCTCTGTGACCTTTGTAACCACAATACTCCATGAACTTTTCATCACAATACTCCGTGACCCTTGTCATCACAATGCTCCATGCCTTTGTCAGAACAATGCTCCATGACCCTTGTCATCACAATGTGCCACGTGATTTTCATCACAACGGTCCACAACCTTGTCATCGTAATGCTCCATAAACCTTGTAATCACAATGCTCCATGCACTTCTCATCAAAATGCTCTCTCAACAGAGATATCACAATGTTCCATCACTAGTCATCACAATACTCCCTCACCCCTGTAATCACAATGTTCCATGACCCCTGTCATCACAATGCTACATCCCCTTATAATCACAATGTTCCATGACCCCTGACATCACAATGTTCCATAACCCCTGTCATCAAAATGCTCCATGACCCTTTTCATCCCAAAGCTCCATGACCCCTGACATCACAATGTTCTATAACCCCTGTCATCAAAATGTTCCATTACACTTTTCATCAAATTGCTGCATGACCCTGTCATCAAAATGCTCCCTGCCCTTCTCATCACAATGCACCACGCCCTTGACATCAAAATGCTCCATGACTTTTGTCATCACAAAGCTCCATAACCCTTGGAATCACAGTGTTCCATGAACCCTCTCATCACATTGTTCCATGCCCTTGTCATCACAAAGCTCCATGACGCTTGTCAAAACAATGTTCGATGCCCTTCTCATCACAATGCTCCATGCCCTTGTCATTACAATCCTCCATGACCCATGGTTCACAGTGTTCCGTGACCTTGTCATCACAATGCTCCATGCCCACTCTCATCACAATAATCCATGAAACTTTTCAGACCAATGCTCCATGCCCTTCTCATCACAATGCTCCATTACCCCTGTCATAACAATGCTCCATGACCACTGCCATCACAATGTTCCACACCATTGTCATCACAAGGCTCCATGACCCTTGTCATCACAATGCTCCAAGACCCCTGTAATCACAATGCTCCATGCCCTTGTCATCACAAAGCTCAATGACGCATGTCATCAGAATGCTCCATGGCCTTCTCATCACAATGCTCCTTGCCCTTGTCATCACAATGCTCCAAGACCCCTGTAATCACAATGCTCCATGCCCCTTTTCATCTCAATGCTCCATGAACCCTGTCATCACAATGCACCATGCCCATCACCATAATGCTTCAGGCTATTGTCATCACAATGAAATCAAAATGCTCCATGACCTCTGTCATCACAATGCTCCGAAACCTTGTGATCACAGTGTTCCATAAAACTTATCATCACAACACCCCATGACGCTCATCATCACAATTATCCATGGTCTTCTCATCACAATGCTCCATGAACTTTGTCATCACAATGCTCAATACACTTGTCATCACAATGCTCCGTGACACTTGTCGTCAGTATGCTCCTTGAACCCTGTCATGACAAGGCTCCATGCCATTTTCATAACAATGATCCATGCCATTTTCATCACAATACTCCATGCCCTTGTCAGCACAAAGCTCCATGACGCATGTCATCAGAATGCTCCATGGCCTTCTCATCACAATGCTCCAAGACCCCTGTAATCACAATGCTCCATGCCCCTTTTCATCAGAATGTTCCATGAGAATTGTCATCACAAGGCTCCATGGACTTCCCATCACAATGCTCCAGGACCTTGTCATCACAGTGCTCAATTCCCTTCTCATTACAATGCTCCATGACCCCTGTCATCACAATACTCCATGAACATTTTCAGCCCAATGCTTCATGACCTTCTCATCACAATGCTCCATGACCCATATCATCACAATCCTTCATGACCACTGTCATCACAACACTCCATGACCCCTGACAACACAATGATGCGGGACTCTTGTCATCACAATGCTCCATTCCCTTGTCATCACAATGCTCCATGAACATTTTCAGCCCAATGCTCCATGACACTTGTCATCACAATGATCCATGCCCTTGTCATCCCAATGCTCCATGACCCCTGTAATCACAATGCTCCATGACGCTTATCATCACAGTGCTCCATGACCCTTATCATCACAATTCTCCATGCCTGTGTCATCAAAATCCTACATGACCTTGTCATCACAATGCTCCATGAGCTTGTCATCACAATACTCCATTACCATTTTCATCACAATCCTCCATGAACCTTGGGATCACATTGCTCCATGCCCTTGTCATCACAATGCTCCATGCTCCTTGAAATCAAAATGGTCCATGACCTCTGTCATCACAATGCTCCAACCCCTTGTGATCACAATGTTCCATAACACTTGTCATCACAACACTCCATGATGACTGTCATGACAATACTCCATGCACTTGTCGTCACAATGCTCCATGACCTTTGTCATCACAATTCTCAATACACTTGTCATCACAATGCTCCCTGACACTTGTCGTCAGAATACTCCTTGAACACAGTCATGAAAAGGCTCCATGCCTTTTTCATCAGAATGCTCCATGCCCTTTTCATCACAACGATCCAGGTCATTGTCATCACAATACTCCACAAGCTTGTCATCAGAATGCTCCATGATCATTGTCTTCAGAATGCTCCATGACCCCTGTCATCACAATGCTCCATACCCCTTGTCATTACAGTGTTCCATGACGCTCGTCATGACAATTATCCATGGTCTTCTCATCAGAATGCTCCACAGTCTTGCCATCACAATGCTCCATGCCTTGGTCATCACGATGCTCCATGTCCCCAGTCATCACAATGCTCCATGACCCCTGTCATCACAATGCTCCATACCCCTTGTCATTACAGTGCTCCATGACGCTCGTCATCACTATTATCCATGGTCTTCTCATCACAATGCTCCACGGTCTTGCCATCACAATGCTCCATGCCCTGGTCATCACAATGCTCCATGTCCCCTGTCATCACAATTCTCCACGTTCTTGGCATCACTATGCTCCATGATACTTCTCATCACAGTGTTACATGTTTTGTCATAACAATTCTCTATGCACTTGTCATCGTAATGCTCCATGACCCCTGTCATAGCAAGCTCCATGTGATTGTCATCACAATGCTTCATGAACATGTCATCAAAATTCTCAATGGACCTTGTTATTACAATGCGCCATGACCCTTGTCATCACAATGCTCCAAGCCCTTGTCATCAAAATGCTCCATTACCTTTGTCATCACAATCCTCCATGACACTTGGCATCACAATGCTACATTCCATTGTCATTGCAATAGACCATGACATATGTCATCACAATGCTCCCTGACACCCTTCTTCACAATACTCCATGACCTTCTCATCACAATGCTCCATGCCCTTGTCATCACAATGCGCCATGCCCACTGTCATCACAATAATACATGAAACTTGTCAGAAAAATGCTCCATGACCCTGTCATCACAAGGCTCCATGCCCTTTCATCACAATGCTCTATGACCCCTGTCATCACAATGCTCTGTGACTCCAGTTATCACAATGCTTCATGACCTTTGTCATCACAATGGTCCATGCCCTCGTCATCACAAGACTCTGTGACCTTGGTGACCACAACACTCCATGAACATTTCATCACAATGCTCGGTGACCCTTGTCATCACAATGCTCCATGCCTTTGTCAGCACATTACTCCATGACACATGGCATCAAATGTGCCATGCGCTTGTCATCACAATGCTCCACATCGCTGTCATCACAATGCTCCACAAACCTTGTCATCACAATGCTCCATGCGTTTGTCAGCACAATGATCCATGACCCATGTCATCACAATGTGCCCTGCGTTTCTCATCACAATGCTCCACAGCCTTGTCATCACAATGCTCCATGCACCTCTCATCAAAATGCTCTCTCACCACTGATATCACAGTGTTCCACCACTAGTCAACACAATACTCCCTCCACCCTGTCATCCCAATGTTCCATGACCCTTGTCACAACAATGCTACATGCTCTTATCATCACAATGCTCCATGACCCCTAACATCACAATGTTCCATAAACACTGTCATCAAAATGTTCCATGACCCTTTTCATCCAATTGCTCCATAACCCTGTCATCACAATGCCCCCTGCCCTTCTCATCACAATGCACCACGCTCTTGTCATCAAAATGCTCCATGGCCTATGTCATCACAAAGCTCCATGACCCTTGGAATCACAATGCTCCATGCCATTGTCATCACAAAGCTCCATGAAACCTCTCATCACATTGCTCCATGCCATTGTCATCACAAAGCTCCATGACGCTTGTCATCACAATGCTCCATGCCCTTGTCATTGCAATCCTCCATGACACATGTATCACTGTGTTCCGTGCCCTTGTCATCACAATGCTCCATGCTCACTCTCATCACAATAATCCTTGAAACTTTTCAGACCAATGCTCCATGCCCTTGTCATCACAATGCTCCATTACACCTGTCATAACAATGCTCCATGACCCCTGCCATCACAATGTTCTACGGCCTTGTCATCACAAGACTCCATGGCCCTTGTCATCACAATGCTCCAAGACCCCTGTTATCACAATGCTCCATGCCCATGTCATCACAAAGCTCCCTGACGCATGTCATCAGAATGCTCCATGGCCTTCTCATCACAATACTCCATGCCCTTGTCATCACAATGCTCCAAGACCCTTGTTATTACAATGATCCATGCCTCTTTGCATCTCAATGCTCCATGAACCCTGTCATCACAATGCACCATGCCCATCATCATAATGCTTCATGCTATTGTCATCACAATGAAATCAAAATTCTCCATGACCTCTCTCATCACAATGCTCCAAACCCTTGTGATCACAATGTTCCATAACACTTGTCATCACAACGCCCCATGACGCTGGTCATCACAATTATCCATGGACTTCTCATCACAATGCTCCATGACCTTTGTCATCACAATTCTCAATACACTTGTCATCACAATGCTCCCTGATACTTGTCATCAGTATGCTCATTGAACCCTGTCATGACAAGTCTCCATGCCTTTTTCATCACAATGATCCATGCCCTTTTCATCACAATGCTCCATGCCATTGTCATCACAATATTCCACAAGCTTGTCATCAGAATGCTCCGTGACACTTTTCATCTCAATGATCCATGGGCCCTGTCATCACAATGCTCCATGACACCTGTCATCACAATGCTCCATGCCTCTTGTCATTACAGTGCTCCATGATGTTCGTTATCACAATTATCCATGGTCTTCTCATCACAGTGCTCCACGGTCTTGCCATCACAATGCTCCATGCCCTGGTCATCACAATGCTCCATGTCCCCAGTCATCACAATGCTCCATGACCCCTGTCATCACAATGCTCCATACCGCTTGTCATTACAGTGCTCCATGACACTCGTAATCACAATTGTCCATGGTCTTCTCATCACAATGCTCCACGCCCTTGTCATCAAAATGCTCCATGACCCTTGTCATCACAATGCTCCATGACCACTGTCATAACAATGCTCCATGACCCCTGTCATCACAAGGCTCCATACCACTTGTCATTACAGTGCTCCATGACGCTCCTCATCACAATTATCCATGGTCTTCTCATCGCAATGCTCCACGGTCTTGTCATCACAGTGCTCCATGCCTTGGGCATCACAATGCTCCATGTCCCCGGTCATCACAATGCTCCATGACCACTGTCATCACAATGCTCTATACCCCTTGTCATTACAGTGCTCCATGACCCTCGTCATCACAATTATCCATGATCTTCTCATCACAGTGCTCCACGACCTTGCCATCACAAGGCTCCATGCCCTGGTCATCACAATGCTCCATGTCCCCAGTCATCACAATGCTCCATGTCCCCGGTCATCACAATGCTCCATGTCCACTGTCATCACAATGCTCTATACCCCTTGTCATTACAGTGCTCCATGACGCTCGTCATCACAATTATCCATGGTCTTCTCATCACAGTGCTCCACGGTCTTGCCATCACAATGCTCCATGCCCTGGTCATCACAATGCTCCATGTCCCCTGTCATCACAATTCTCCACGTTCTTGGCATCACTATGCTCCATGATACTTCTCCTCACAGTGTTACATGTTTTGTCATCACAATTCTCTATGCACTTGTCATCGCAATGCTCCATGACCCCTGTCATATCAAGCTCCATGTGATTGTCATCACAATGCTTCATGAACATGTCATCAAAATTCTCAATGGCCCTTGTTATCACAATGCTCCATGACCCTTGTCATCACAATGCTCCAAGCCCTTGTCATCAAAATGCTCCATTACCTTTGTCATCACAATCCTCCATGACACTTGGCATCACAATGCTACATTCCATTGTCATTGCAATAGACCATGACATATGTCATCACAATGCTCCCTGACACCCTTCTTCACAATACTCCATGACCTTCTCATCACAATGCTCCATGCCCTTGTCATCACAATGCGCCATGCCCACTGTCATCACAATAATCCCTGAAACTTGTCAGAAAAATGCTCCATGACCCTGTCATCACAATGCTCCATGCCCTTTCATCACAATGCTCTATGACCCCTGTCATCACAATGCTCCGTGACTCCAGTCATCACAATGCTTCATGACCTTTGTCATCACAATGGTCCATGACCTCGTCATCACAAGGCTCTGTGACCTTTGTGACCACAACACTCCATGAACATTTCATCACAATGCTCGGTGACCCTTGTCATCACAATGCTCCATGCCTTTGTCAGCACATTACTCCATGACACATGGCATCAAATGTGCCATGCGCTTGTCATCACAATGCTCCACATCGTTGTCATCACAATGCTCCATAAACCTTGTCATCACAATGCTCCATGCGTTTGTCATCACAATGTTCCATGACCCATGTCATCACAATGTGCCCTGCGTTTCTCATCACAATGCTCCACAGCCTTGTCATCACAATGCTCCATGCACCTCTCATCAAAATGCTCTCTCACCACTGATATCACAATGTTCCATCACTAGTCAACACAATACTCCCTCCACCCTGTCATCCCAATGTTCCATGACCCTTGTCACAACAATGCTACATGCTCTTATCATCACAATGCTGCATGACCCCTGCCATCACAATGTTCCATAACCCCTGTCATCACAATGCTCCATGACCCTTTTCATCACAATGCTCCATGACCCCTAACATCACAATGTTCCATAAACACTGTCATCAAAATGTTCCATGACCCTTTTCATCCAATTGCTCCATGACCCTGTCATCACAATTCTCCCTGCCCTTCTCATCACAATGCACCACGCCGTTGTCATCAAAATGCTCCATGGCCTATGTCATCACAAAGCTCCATGACCCATGGAATCACAATGCTCCATGCCATTGTCATCACAAAGCTCCATGAAACCTCTCATCACATTGCTCCATGCCATTGTCATCACAAAGCTCCATGACGCTTGTCATCACAATGCTCCATGCCCTTGTCATTGCAATCCTCCATGACACATGTATCACTGTGTTCCGTGCCCTTGTCATCACAATGCTCCATGCTCACTCTCATCACAATAATCCATGAAACTTTTCAGACCAATGCTCCATGCCCTTGTCATCACAATGCTCCATTACACCTGTCATAACAATGCTCCATGACCCGTGCCATCACAATGTTCTACGGCCTTGTCATCACAAGACTCCATGACCCTTGTCATCACAATGCTCCAAGACCCCTGTAATCACAATGCTCCATGCCCATGTCATCACAAAGCTCCCTGACGCATGTCATCAGAATGCTCCATGGCCTTCTCATTACAATACTCCATGCCCTTGTCATCACAATGCTCCAAGACCCTTGTTATTACAATGATCCATGCCTCTTTGCATCTCAATGCTCCATGAACCCTGTCATCACAATGCACCATGCCCATCATCATAATGCTTCATGCTATTGTCATCACAATGAAATCAAAATTCTCCATGACCTCTCTCATCACAATGCTCCAAACCCTTGTGATCACAATGTTCCATAACACTTGTCATCACAACGCCCATGACGCTGGTCATCACAATTATCCATGGACATCTCATCACAATGCTCCATGACCTTTGTCATCACAATTCTCAATACACTTGTCATCACAATGCTCCCTGACACTTGTCATCAGTATGCTCATTGAACCCTGTCATGACAAGTCTCCATGCCTTTTTCATCACAATGATCCATGCCCTTTTCATCACAATGCTTCATGCCATTGTCATCACAATACTCCACAAGTTTGTCATCAGAATGCTCCGTGACCCTTGTCATCTCAATGCTCCATGACCCCTGTCATCACAATGCTCCATGACACCTGTCATCACAATGCTCCATGCCCCTTGTCATTACAGTGCTCCATGATGTTCGTTATCACAATTATCCATGGTCTTCTCATCACAGTGCTCCACGGTCTTGCCATCACAATGCTCCATGCCCTGGTCATCACAATGCTCCATGTCCCCAGTCATCACAATGCTCCATGACCCCTGTCATCACAATGCTCCATACTGCTTGTCATTACAGTGCTCCATGACACTCGTAATCACAATTGTCCATGGTCTTCTCATCACAATGCTCCATGCCCTTGTCATCAAAATGCTCCATGACCATTGTCATCACAATGCTCCATGACCACTGTCATAACAATGCTCCATGACCCCTGTCATCACAAGGCTCCATACCACTTGTCTTTACAGTGTTCCATGATGCTCCTCATCACAATTATCCATGGTCTTCTCATCACAATGCTCCACGGTCTTGCCATCACAGTGCTCCATGCCTTGGACATCAAAATGCTCCATGTCCCCGGTCAACACAATACTCCCTCACCCCTGTCATCACAATATTCCATGACCCTTGTCACAACAATGCTACATGCCTTTATCATCACAATGCTCCATTCCCCTGACATCACAATGTTCCATAACCCCTGTCATCACAATGCTCCCTGCCCTTCACAACAGAATGCACCGCCCCCCTGTCATCAAAATGCTCCATGACCTTTGTCATTACAAAGCTCAATGACCCTTGTCATCACAATGCTGCATGCCATTGTCATCACAATGCTCCATGAACCCTCTCATCAAATTGTTCCATGCCCTTGTCATCACAGGCTCCATGATGCTTTTCATCACAATGCTCGATGCCATTCTTATCACAATGCTCCATGCGCTTCTCATTACAATCCTCCATGACCCATGTATCACAGTGTTCCATGCCCTTGTCATCACAATGCTCCTTGCCCCCTCTCATCACAATAATCCATGAAACTTTTCAGACCAATGCTCCATGCCCTTGTCATCACAATGCTCCATTACCCCTGTCATAACAATGCTCCATGACCCCTGCCATCACAATGTTCCACAGCCTTGTCATCACAAGGCTCCATGACCCTTGTCATCACAATGCTCCAAGACCCCTGTAATCACAATGCTCCATGCCCTTGTCATCACAAAGCTCAATGATGCATGTCAACAGAATGCTCCATGGCCTTCTCATTCACGATGTTCCATGCCTTTGTCATCACAATGCTCCAAGACTCCTGTAATCACAATGCTCCATGCCCCTTTTCATCTCAATGCTCCATGAACCCTGTCATCACAATGCACCATGCCCATCATCATAATGCTTCAGGCTATTGTCATCACAATGAAACCAAAATGCTCCATGACCTCTGTCATCACAATGCTCCAAATCCTTGAGATCAATATGTTCCATAACACTTATCATCACAACGCCCCATGACGCTCGTCATCACAATTATCCATCGTCTTCTCATCACAATGCTCCATGACCTTTGTCATCACAATACTCAATACCCTTGTCATCACAATGCTCCCTGACACTTGTTGTCAGTTTGCTCCTAGAACCCTGTCATGACAAGGCTCCATGCCTTTTTCATCACAATGATCCATGCCCTTTTCATCACAGTGCTCCAAGACCGCTGTAATCACAATGCTCCATGCCCTTGTCCTCACAAAGCTCCATGATGCATGTCATCAGAACACTCCATGGCCTTCTCATCCCAATGCTCCATGCCCTTGTCATCACAATGCTCCAAGACCCCTGTAATCACAATGCTCCATGGCACTTTTCATCAGAATGCTCCATGAGACTTGTCATCACAAGGCTCCATGGTCTTCTCATCACAGTGCTCCAGTACCTTGTCATCACAATGGTCCATGACCCCTGTCATCCCAGTACTCCATGGACATTTTCAGCCCAATGCTCCACGACCTTCTCATCACAATGCGCCATGACCCCTGTCATCACAATGCTCCATGACCACTGTCATCACAACGCTCCATGAACCCTGACAACACAATGATCCGGGACTTTTGTCATTAAAATGCTCCATGACCATTGTCATCACAATGATCCATGCGCTTGTCATCCCAATGCTCCATGACCCCTGTAATCACAATGCTCCGTGATGCTTCTCATCACAGTGCTCCATGAACCTTGTCATCATAATGCTCCTTGCCTTTGTCAACAAAATGGTACATAATCTTGTCATCACAATTCTCCATGCGCTTGTCATCACAATCCTCCATGACCATTGGGATCACATTGCTTCATGCCCTTGCCATCTCTCTCTTTCCTTTCTGTTTTTTACAGATATTCGGATGTCCCTTTTGACCGGTGGTAAGTGACAATTCTTTGTAGTGTGGATTTGTATTGCGCGCTTGCTTGATTGGCCAAAAAGGGCGTATGCGTTTTCTTCTGAATATATTCAGGAGAAAAGGCATACGCCCTTTTTGGCCAAGTGCATCCGTGTCCAAGTTGGGATGCTTTTCCTGTGCTTTAAAGGTGATTCCAATTTACCTCTTGAAATATGTTTTGTGCAATTCTGCCTCATTTTCAAGTCCGCTTCATTGCCTTCCCTCAACAGATTTTTGGAAGAGAGTAGTCCTTTATAAGTCTGCAGGTTTGTGAAATGCTGTGCCCCTGAGCTCCAATTTTCAAATCCCATCTTTGTGAGCTGGCCGCAAATCCACAATTTTGCTTCAGGACCTATACTGGTTCCAGGGGTCGCTATATTGGTTCCCTGTGGGTGGTTGAGGCTTTGGTTAATTCTTCTTCCTGCCGGGAACTTAGAGTGACATGTGCCCGTCCAAATGCCTACATCTACTCTCTGATTGGTTCTCCCTCTTCCCTTTCATCCTCTGCACAATTAGCAAACTGTGCGAACCAGGAGGTTATAGGGGCTGACTCTCCTAAGTTGGGAGATTGATTGTAAAGCAGTTGGAATGCCAAAGTGGAGCACAAGGAGAGGAAAAATTAGGAGAGTTTTAGAAACCTTTCGCCATCACAGGGTGTCCATTTTCTAGGTTTCCCATACATGTTATAATTGTAGTGATATACCCTTCTACCTGGAGATTTGGGACACATGGAATGGTGGCATGCATTACTACTTTAAAAGGTCTGCATTTTCTCTCCCAATCTCACCAGTCCTCTCAGTCCCAAGTGTCCAGCCTTATGTCTCATCCAGCTGTCTTTGCAGATAGGGTCATTCCAGGTTTCATCAGAACCCCTGAAGGAATTGTGTAAGAATTTCGCTGTTTTTTGGGGTTTTTTTGAAATTCATTTTTATAATGGGGTTGAGCTGATTTTCACTGACGTGTTTATGCCAGTCTAGACACAATTGATTCCCTTACGGAGACATATCAATACATAGGTTTTAAGATTCTTAGTAGTCAGATATATTCCTCTGTGGGGCATAGGGGTGTTGAGTCCCGTTCACTGAGGATGGTGTAGGTCTTGTCTATTCTGTATTTGGTTTATGGAATGGTACCTGTGCTAATATCAAACTCTGGTTTTATGCATCACCCCACCTCTCCTTTCCCCTGAAGCAGGCATAAGAGATTTTTGCTAAATGTGAGACTCTGTTCTCTTTCCTAATTCAGTTCATGTGTTGTGATATTGACATTCCCTCTATAAGTGATATCTTATGATAAGATTCTTTTTCTGTGTGACTAATTTCCCTTAAAATCATCATACCTAAATCCACTCTTTATGCTGCTACTGGCCTTATATACATTGATTTCACGTCTGAGTGATACTCCGTTGTACAAAATTACCACAAGTTCTTTATGCATTTCTCTTTTTCCTGGGATATTTTAGGTGTACCAAAGTTGAGGTTCTTGTATGCAGAGCAGCCCTAAACTTTGGGGTGCCTGTGTCTTATTGACATTTAGTCTTCCCAAGTTATATGTCCATGAGTTGAAGTCCCCTTGCTCCGGGGCTTTGTATTTTAGATGTTTTAAAAACAGCATACACTTCTTCAGAGTGGCTCTTGGATATTTATACCCCACCCATCAGTGTGACTAGGCTCCCTGTTTTCCATGGCCTCTCCTGCATTTCTGGTTTGTACACATTTTTTGGATGGCCTTTCTGAGCAGTGGAAATTGAGACTTCTTTGTTGTGCGGATTTGCATTTCCCTCTTGCTTGGTTGGCCAAAAACTCTGCATGTGTTTTTTTCCTGAAGATATTCACGAAAAAAACGCATACACCCTTTTGCCCAACCGCATCATTTTAGAAATTCTGCTGCTTTTCATATGCTTTAAATGTGAGTACAATCTACCTTTTGAAATCTGTTTCCTGCAATTCTGCCTCTCATTCAGATCCTCTTCGTTACCTTACCTGAATATATTTTTGGACGTTGGTTATCATTTATATCTTTGCAGGTCTTTGAATTGTCTGCTCCTGAGCTCCATTTTGCAACTCGCTTTTTTTGTGAGCTGGCCGCCAAACCATTGGATTACTTCTGGCCCTATTCTGGTTCTGGGGAGGCAGGCTGAGCCTTTGGTTAATTCTTCTTCCTGATGGGAAATTAGAGTGACATGTGCCTGTCAAAAGTCCTACAGCTAATCTCTCATTGGTTCCCCCTCTTCCCATTTATCCTCTGCACAAATTGCAAACTGTGTGAAACAGGAGGTTAAAGGTGCTGATTCTCCAAGTGGGGAGATTGTTAGTAATGTGGCTGGAATGGCGAACCCCAGCAGCAGGAGATCAAAAATGAGGTGCATTTTAGACACCTTTCCTGAGCACACGGTGTACATTCATCTCGGTTTCCCGGGCATGTTTTCGCTGTCAGAAGATTCCCTTGAACCTGCAGATTTGGGACCCATGGAATGGGTACCAGGCAGTATTACTTTAAAAGGTCTGCATTTCCTCACCCAGCCTCTCTAACATCTCTTAGCGTGCATAGCTTCCAGCCTTATATAATCATCCTGCTGTGGGTCTACATGTGTTCAATCCATGTTACATCGTAGCCCTTCAACAAAAGTTGTAAGAATTTTTGTCTGTCTCACTGTTTTTATAAATAGTTTTAAATTTATTTTTATATTGGTTACAGCTGATTTTCAAAGCTCTGTTTTTTGCTGCTGTACATCCACTTGATTCATGTACTGTGAGACAACAATAACTTCTTTTTCAGATGCTTACCAGTCATATGTATTATTTTCCAGTGACTTGAGTGGGCTGAGTGCAGTTCTTTGAGGTACCGTGTAGGCCTTGTCAGTTATTCAATTTGGTACTTGGAATGGTATCTTTGCTAATTTCAACCTCCTGGATAATACCTCACCATTCCCCACCTTTCCCATTTAGCAGCCTTATGTCTATTTTCTACATATTTGACTATGTTTCTGTTTTGTAATTTATTTCATGTGTAGCCATTTTTGATTCCACCTTTAAGTGACATCTTATGATATGTGTCTTTTTCTTTCTGACATATGTCACTTAGAATGATCGTATGTAACTCCTCCAGAGTTGTTACAACTGGCCTTATTTCATTGATTTCTGGATGAGTAATATTCCACTCTACATAAGTACCCCATCTCTTTTATCCATTTTATCCTTCCAGGGACATTTAGGTTATATCCAAGTTGAGGCCCTTTTTAACAGAGAGGTGGTAAACGTTCGGGTGCCTGTTTTCTGTCGAATTTTGTTTTTCCCAAGGTACACGCCCATGAGTGCAAGTGCCCTATGCTCTGTAGCTCATTTTTTAGATGTTTTAGCAAACACAATACACTTCTCCAGAGTGGCCGTTGGCAAATTACATTTCCACTATCAGCCTCACAGGGCTCCCTTTTCTCCTCGCCCTGTCCTGCATTTCTGGTGTTTACACTTTATGTGGATGGCCCTTCTGACTGATGTGAAGTGATACATTTTGTGATATTGATTTCCAGTGCCCACCTGTTTGGTTGGATAAAAAGTGTGTATGGCCTTTACTTGAATATATTCAGAAAAAATGCATACACCCTTTTTGGCCAACTGCATCATTGGCGATGTTCAGCCCCTTTTCTTGTGCTTTAATGGGGAGTCCTTTCTACCTCTTCAAATCTGTTTCCTGCCACTCTCCCTTGCTTACAAGTCCTTTTCTGTGACTTACCTCAAGACATTTTTCGACGATAGATATTTTCAACTCTGCAGTTTCATGAATTTTAGTGCCCCTGAGTTCCATTTTGCAACTTGTGTTTTTGGAAACTGGACACAAAACAGCGGGATTTCCTCTAGCCCTATTCTGTTTCCGTGGGCAATTCTAGCCTTTGATGAATTTGTCTTCTGGATTGGAAATTAGAGTGGCATGTGCCTGTCCGAACACCTAAGACTTGTCTCTAAATTTTTCTCATCCTTCCGCTTCATCCTCTGGACAAATTCCAAACTGTGTGCAACAGGATGTTGACGGTGCTGATATCCCCAAGTGAGGAGATTGTTAGCAAATATGCTGGAGGGTTGAACCCGAGCACCAGGCGATGAGGAGATGAGGTGCCTTTTCCAAACTCTTTCCGATCAAACGGTGCACCATCCTCTAGGTGTGACAGGCATGTTTTAGCTGTAGGAAGGGTCCCGTGCATGTAAGGAGAACACCAGGGATTTTTCCAAATCAGTGCCTCCCCGAACCCCAAACTGGGGAATTTTTAAGCTACGGCTACACGTATGTCCTTTAAGGGCCTTGGGAAATAGGCAGAGCCCAAACTTTAGATGACTGAAATCTTCAGGGTCAGAAGCACTCACCATCGGCCTTGCTTAGGTTACATTTTATCTGTCATTGATAGATGATGTCAATAAAAAATATCTATTCTTTTTAAGATTATTTCCCCTTATAGGTTATTGCAAAATATTCAGTGTAGTTCCCTGTGCTATACAGTAGTTCCTTGTTGATGATCTATTTTTTTTTTTTTGTGGTATGTGGGCCTCTCATTGTTGTGGCCTCTCCAGTTGCGGAGCACAGGCTCCAGATGCGGAGGCTCAGCGGCCCTGGCTCACAGGTCCAGCCGCTCCGCGGCATGTGGGATCTTCCTGGACCGGGGCACGAACCCATGTCCCCAGCATCGGCAGGCGGACTCTCAACCACTGCGCCACCAGGGAAGCCCGATGATCTATTTTATACATAGCAGTGTGTATGTGTTAATCCCAAACTGTTAATTTATCCCTTCTCCTACCTTTCCCCTTTGGTAATAATAAATTATAAGCTTTTATACTTCTCAGAAATGGGGGAGCTGAAAGAGAGGTATCATTTTCAATGGAAAAGCATTCAAAACAAGATTGAAGCTTCAGCCAAGAGTATTCGATGTACATCCATGGAAATAAATCACTTCATTTCTCTAATGTTGACCTGACAAATAAGACAGACGTCTTCACTGAACTTGCTTATAGGAAAGTGATGGAAATATCAAATGTAAGTCTTAGAAACATCTTATTTTACCCGAGCATTATACACTGCTCTATGTTAACTACAGTTTGGCTCACACATCTGTTCATTGAAGTTACAATGTTCTCAATTTCTGTTACTGATCCTCCAGAGTGGACCCCAACAGGAGTCCCCGTGCCCAGTGTTATTGGAGCCAACAGATCAAGACTGAGTTTGGTTCAGAAGCAAAGGAAACATTATTTTGAAAACAGAATGGAGAGGTGAGAGCGTGCACTCCCCCATGGGCTGTGGGCTGGGCTGCTGTGTAGGGTCCCCGGCAGCGTCAGTGGGAGGGAGGGGATGGAGCTCTCGAGGACTGTGTTGGCTGCAGCTCAGGCTCTATGCCGCGGAGTCTGCATGGGACCCGGCTAGCTGAGTTGTCGACCCAGCCATTCTGCACTAGGAAATTGGGTCTGAAGTGCCGGGTGTGGGACCTCTGCATGCGGAACCCTAGGAGCACGTGAAATTAGACAAAGCACAAAGGAAAAACAGGTTAGACTTTATTTTATTGCCCAGATTCTCTTTTTATCTCCCAGGAATTTTTAATGAACGTTGCCGGAGATGAACACCTCCTCTGCTTTTTGTTCCGTTCCTTATTCTTGGGGTGTTGAGGGTGCAGACCCCTCTTTTGTAACTGCTTCATGCTGTGGTGGGAGCCCTGATACATGTGGGGAGGGGCAAAACGTCTCCACACCAGCCTCCTGGTGAGGTTGATTGTCCCAAGGCCTCCTGCCTCACTTCTCGTCCGCCTGAGCACCAGCATTGGAAGTGTTACAGATTCTAATGACCTTTAAGGGTCCAGGAAAGAGAGGCGCAGAGATGCTGCATTGGCAGGTTTCACCCCATCCCACATATGTTCGGCGACCTTAGGCTGACAGTTTTTGTCAGACTAGATGCTCTGACCAGTAGTCTGTGCTTTCTTTAATTAGGTCCCTGAATTAATGTACAAACAGCACCATGTGTCAGAGCCCTGCCCGCGCAACTCCCAGACAGTCCAGGGTCAGTGGTGATCCAGGACCATGACGTCCACTGAGTCAACGGCCTTTAGAAGTAGCCAGCAGTCCAGCCGGTCATATTGGCCACCATCACCGCGGTGTCTGTAGGGTTTTCTATGGTGAAAGCGTGATATACGTTTCCCCCACCAAGCTTATTAGCTCCCCTCTGGGTGCAGTAAGTCCTGCAAGCAGTAGTCTGCTCTTTCGGGGCACAGTCTTGTCGTTTTCTGAGAGAAACTACAGGTCAAGTGATGGTCACACGAGTTATCTTGGGGGCCCGTTGCCCCGTTTATCTCTCTGGAGGTTGGAGTTGGAGGGCCTCCTCACTCGAGGTCAGTGTGTCCACACAGAGACCCCTGCAACTTCAGGGAATGATGGGTGGTTAGGATCACCACGTGGGGTCCTTTTCCCTTAGGAGGGAGCTGGCCTTGCGGGCTGCTGATTTCCAGCTTTTTAGATATCCCAGTATCCTGGCCTGATGAGTCGGTGGGCAAAGCCCTTGGTGACCATAGTTTATCATACCTGAAGAGCATTCTTGTGTTGCTCCATTTCAAGTGGTCCCAGTTTTTGCACTAAGGCTCAGAGGGCGATTAACCTTTGACCGGGTATGTAAAGGTCAAAGGGTTTAGCTAAATTAGGGAGTTCCTGGGCAAGGGTCTGTATTGACTGCTCTTTCCATTCTTGAAAGGCTGCTTCTGGATTCTATTCAAAAGGATCATCATCTTTTCGTGTCAGTGTTTCATGTAGAGGCCCAGCTATTACACTGTAGTTAGGGATCCAGATGCAGAAAACCTTGGCCTCCCCAGGAACCCCTAAGCTGTCTTCTAGTTGTAGAAGAGGTAAGGCTGCAAATGGCTTCTTCCCTATCCTGGGATGCGTTTCTCCGAATATCTGTGAGAATGAAGCCCAGGCATGTCACCTTAGCCTGGGATATTTGAGCGTTTTTCTTGGACACCTTCTATCCTTTCTTGGCTAGGTAGTTCAGAGGCGTCTTTAGTAGGCCTGGCGATCAGAATGTCATCTGCATATTGAAGGAGGGTTCCCTTTTACAGAGGTTGAACTTTTAGGTCATTAGAGGACATTTCCCCAATGATGGTGTGGGGATTTTTGAACCATTGGGGCAGGACGGCCCAGCATTATTGCTTTTGTTGCATGTTGTGTCCTGCCACTCACAAGCCAAAAATTCTTGTGACTCTGAGATGAATGGAATACAGAAGAAGGCATCATTGAAGTCTGATACAGAATGCCATGGCCTGGTGGAAGGTAGAATGACCAGCAAGGAGTAGGAAATAGGAGCTACTGGATGTATATCCTCGGTGGCTTCACTGACTGTCCTGATATCCTTTACCAGGTCTCCAGCAGCCCATGGGGCTCTCGTGGTCAGGCCAATCCCAGGATATGGAGCTCACCTGGGCTTCACCCCTACCCCACAGCCCACGGGGCTCTCGTGGTCAAGTCCCTCCCAGGGTATGGAGCTCACCTCTGCAGCTACCCAGCAGCCCATGGGGCTCTCCTACTCAGGTCCTTCACAGGATACGGAGCTCCCCTGGGCAGGTACCACAGCAGGGCTGGACACACAGGAACTGTGCACATAGCCCACCTTGCAGAGAACCCCCAGATCACCTGTCGCTCACAGCTGACACAGAATACCTCAGAGCAGGACTTGAACTAACAAACAGCAGCTCTGACAGGTCTGTGACCATGGCTATCACTCTCTGCAGGCTCTTTCTGCCTGGTCTTCCAGACACTTCCACTGCAGCCAGGGCACCAGGCCTCTGTCTCCACCCACCATCATTCCTCTCCCTGACTCCTGGGTTCCTCTCATTAGGATAGGGTCTTCTTGAAGTTGTTTTCCACTCATGGACCAGATAAAATGATAAGAAAACAAGCCGCAGCTGCAGCCCCTTGTCTATCCTGACTCTCAAGAGCCCACACCTGTTCCTAGGGCCTGGCCCATTTAGCAAGTTTCATTTTCTGCAACTGTGAGCCCCTGAGGGGTGAGGATTGGCTGATTTTGGCAGCCTGAAACTGCCTGCCAGCCCTCCACAGGTGTGCCTTGGTTGAGGGCAATATAAATAGCTCTCCAGTGAGCGACAGCCCTTGTAGCTGTGACTGACGCCATATTCTCTGGCCCGTAGGCAGTGCCGGGGCTGTGCTGGTGGGAGGGATTGAGGGGCCGTGGCTTAGTGGGTGGCCCAGTGTGAGTGGGGCTCTGCTGGTCTTTCTGCAGGAGTTGCCAGGCTGCCACCTGCTAAAGAAGAGGATGTGTCACCGATACCTGCCACTGGAATTTCTCCCCAGGCAGAGGTGAGGAAGTAAAAAAGCAGTGGGGGCCGTGGCAGGAGGGGTATCTCAGGCAGGGAAATGGAAAGCTTCCAGAAGAGCATCTGTGGCCAGGACCATCCTGACTGGCCTGCAGGCACCAAGTCGGCCTGTGTGCTGTCGCTGGTGTGGCTCCACAGCCCTTCCTCTAGGCTTGCAAGTTCTTGTACATATTCAGGTGTTTTAACTGGAAAGGGTGGGAAGAGTTCAGCTGCAGCAGGACTGGGGCTCAGCTCACGTTTACTCACAGATGCCTTGGCACGGTCCCCCAGCTTTGCAATGAGGACCCTCCTTGCTTGGGGGGTGGGCTGCTGGCTGTATGGGAGATGATTCCCCACCTCTGACCAATTTCAGAATTGTTTACCGCTGGAACAAGTGCGCTGATAGGGTTTTCCTCTATCTGGTTGGTTCAGTTTTTTTTTTTTCTTTTTTGGTTCATGTTAGATTTTATTCCTCTTTTATGTATTTATAGATATAAGCATGGAAATAATTCATTCATATAAATACATCTGTGTGAAGGGAAGAACTTATTCCTCTATTATTTTTAAATTTTAATTTTTTAAATTTTGAAATTTAATTTTATTTATTTTTTATACAGCAGGTTATTATTAGTTATGTATTTTATGCATATACATGTATACAGGTCAATCCAATCTCCCAACTCATCCCAACACCACCACCCCATGGCTTCCCACACTTGGTGTCCATACGTGTGTTCTCTACCTCTGTCTCTATTTCTTCCCTGCAAACCAGTTCATCTGTACCATTTTTCTAGGTTCCTCATATATGCATTAATATACAATATTTGTTTGTCTCTTTCTGACTTACTTCATTCTGTATAACAGTCTCTAGATCCATCGACGTCTCTACAAATGACCCAGTTTCATTCCTTCTTATGGCTGAGTAATATTCCATTTTATATATGTACCACATCTTTATCCATTCGTCTGTCTGTGGGTATTTAGGTTGTTTCCATTACCTGGCTATCGTAAATAGTGCTGAAATCAGCATTGTGGTGAATGTGCCTTTTTGATTTATGGTTTTCTCTGGGTATATGCCCAGAAGTGGGATTGCTGGATCATATGGTAATTCTATTTTTGTTTTTTTAAGGAAACTCCATAATGTTCTCCATCGTGACTGTATCAATTTACATTTCCACCACTAGTGGAAGAGGGATCCTTTTGTCCACACCCTCCCCAGAATTCGTTGTTTGTATATTTTCTGATGATGCCGATTCTAACAGGTGTGTGGTGATACCTCATTGTAGTTTTGATTTTCATTTCTCTAATAATTAGTGATGTTGAGAAGCTTTTCATGTGCGTCTTGGCCATCTCCATGTCTTCTTTGAAGAAACGCTTCTTTAGATCTTCTGCCCATTTTTGTATTGGGTTGTTTGTTTTTTTTAATATTAAGCTGCATGGGCTCTTTATATATATTGGAGATTAAACCTTTGTCCATTGATTCATTTGCAAATATTTTCGCCCATTCTGAGGGATGCTTTTTGCCATTCCTGTTTTTTTAACAAAAAAAGAAAGAAAGAAAAAGAAGCAGAACACTAATGTGTGTAAAATATGCCTTTTGAAACTGTCGTTTTGAAATATGGACGTCCATTGAATTTTTTGGTCCATATATGAACCGAGGATTTGTTTTCAGGGCAGGTGTCATTTACAGGCCTGCAATAATTTTGAATATCAACTGACCATTAGCGCTGGGATTAAAGCTGCTGTTGTGTGAAACGGCCACAAGGTGGCAGCAGTTCTCCCTTACCAAATCTGGTTACTGGGGCAACAGAGCCTCAATGGAAGTCCTGTTCTAGATTGGAATTTAGAATGGAATGTGCCAGGAGAAAGCCCCTCAAGTTTGTCTCACTACTTCTTGTTCGTGTTTTTAATTTAATTTTTTATTTTTTCTTACAGCAAATTTGATTACAATGTTTGGCTTGTTGTAGGTGTGGAAGATGTGGTTCTTTTACACATACACATATGTCTGTTCTTCCTGGGATCCTTTTCCCATGTACCTTATGACAGAATGTTGAGTAGTCTTCTCTTGGTATTCTGTAGGTCTTTGGTGATTATATATGTCACCTGTGTTTGTATATGTCTGTTAACCCCAATATCATAATGAAACCAATCCTCACACCTTTCCATTGGTGAACCATAAGTTTGTTGAATGAATCTCTGATTGCCCTTCTCCGTGGAAATATCTGCCCTGGTATCCATTTTTCGGTCACACCTATAAGAGATATGATATGATACGTGTCTTTCACTTTCTGACTTACTACAAGTCACGTGATTACCTCTAGACACACCGACGGTGCTGCAAATGGCATTGTGTCCTTTTATTCCTTGGCTTCTATTCTGCCTTAGCGAGGTCCATTTTCAACAATGTGATTCCCTGAGGGCTGAGGGTTAGCTGACCTGGATAGCCTGACCCTGCCGGCTGGCCTCCCCTGGTGTGCCTGGGTTGAGGTCAATATAAACAGCGCTGCAGGCAGCAATAGCCCCTGAAGCTGTGCGTGACTCCATATTCTCTGCCCCGTCAGCAGTCTCGGGGCTGTGCTGGTGGGAGGGAGTGAGGGGCCACGTCTTTGTGGGTGGCCCGGTGTGAATGGGTCTCTGCTGTACTTTCTGCAGGAGTTGCCAGGCTGCCACCTGTAAAGAAGAGGATGTGTCACCCATACCTTCCGCTGGAATTTCTCTCCGGACAGAGGTGAGGAAGGAAAAAAGCAGTGGGGGCTGGGACAGGAGGGGTATCTCAGGCAGGGCTATGGAAAGCTTCCAGAAGAGTGCCCAAGGTCAGGACCATCCTGGCTGGCCTGCAGGCACCAAGTTGGCCTCCGTGCTGTCGCTGGTGTGGCTCCACGCCCCTTCCTCTAGGCTTTCCACACCTTGTACATATTCAGGTGTTTTACCTGGGAAGGGTGGGAAAAGTTCAACAGCAGCTGGCCTGGGGCTCAGCTCACGGTTACTCACAGATGTCTCGGCATTGCCCCCAGCTTTGCAATGAGGACGCTCTTTGCGTAGGAGTGGGCTGCTGCCTGTATGGGAGATGATTCCCCACCTCTGACCAATTTCAGTATTGTTTACCGCTGGAGCAAGTGCCCTGATAGGGTTTTCCTCTGTCTAACTCGTGGGTTCAAGTTTTTTTTTTTTTTTTCTTTTTTGGTTCAAGTTAGATTTTATTCCTCTTTTATGTATTTATAGATATAAGCATGGAAATAATTCATTCATATAAATACATCTGTGTGAAGGGAAGAACTTTTTTCTGTTTTATTTTTATATTTTATTTCTTAAAATTTTGAAATTTAATTTTATTTATTTTTTTATACAGCAGGTTATTATTATTTATGTATTTTATGCATATACATGTATACAGGTCAATCCCAATCTCCCAACTCATCCCACCACCACCTCCCCATGGCTTCCCACACTTGGTGTCCATACGTGTTTTCTCTACCTCTGTGTCTCTATTTCTTCCCTGCAAACCAGTTCATCTGTACCATTTTTCTAGGTTCCACATATATGCATTAATATACAATATTTGTTTTTCTCTTTCTGACTTACTTCATTATGTATGACAGTCTCTAGATCCATCGACGTCTCTACAAATGACCCTGTTTCATTCCTTCTAATGGCTGAGTAATATTCCATTTTATATATGTACCACATATTTATCCATTCGTCTGTCTGTGGGTATTTAGGTTGCTTCCATTACCTGGCTATCGTAAATAGTGCTGAAATGAGCATTGTGGTGAATGTGCCTTTTTGATTTATGGTTTTCTCTGGGTATATGCCCAGAAGTGGAATTGCTGGATCATATGCTAATTCTATTTCTAGTTTTTTTAAGGAAACTCCATATTGTTCTCCATCGTGACTGTATAAATTTACATTTCCACCACTAGTGGAAGAGGGATCCTTTTGTCCACACCCTCCCCAGAATTCGTTGTTTGTAGATTTTCTGATGATGCCGATTCTAACAGGTGTGAGGTTATACCTCATTGTAGTTTTGATTTGCATTTCTCTAATAATTAGTGATGTTGAGCAGCTTTTCATGTGCGTCTTGGCCATCTCTGTGTCTTCTTTGAAGAAACGTCTCTTTAGATCTTCTGCCCATTTTTGTATTGGGTTGTTTGTTTTTTTAATATTAAGCTGCATGAGCTCTTTATATATATTGGAGATTAAACCTTTGTCCATTGATTCGTTTGCAAATATTTTCGCCTATTCTCAGGGATGATTTTTTGCCTTTCCCGTTTTTTTAACAAAAAAAGAAAGAAAGAAAAACAAGCAGAACACTAATGTGTGTAAAATATGCCTTTTGAAACTGTCGTTTTGAAATATGGACGTCCTTTGAATTTTTTGGTCGATATATGACCCCAGGAATTGTGTTCAGGGCAGGTGTCATTTACAGGCCTGCAATGATTTTGAATATCAACTGACCATTAGCGATGGGATTAAAGCTGCTGTTGTGTGAAACAGCCACAAGGTGGCAGCAGTTCTCCCCTACCAAATCTGGTTACTGTGGCAACAGAGCCTCAATGGAAGTCGTGTTCTAGATTGGAATTTAGAATGGAATGTGCCAGGAGAAAGCCCCTCAAGTTTGTCTCACTACTTCTTGTTCGTGTTTTTAATTTATGTTTTTTATTTTTTATTACAGCAAATTTGATTACAATGTTTGGCTTGCTGTAGCTGTGGAAGATGTGGTTCTTTTACACATGTACATATGTCTGTTCTTCCTGGGATCCTTTTCCCATGTACCTTATGACAGAATGTTGAGTAGTCTTCTCTTGGTATTCTGTAGGTCTTTGGTGATTATATATGTCACCTGTGTTTGTATATGTCTGTTAACCCCAATATCATAATGAAACCAATCCTCACACCTTTCCATTGGTGAAACATAAGTTTGTTGAATGAATCTGTGATTGCCCTTCTCCGTGGAAATATCTGCCCTGGTATCCATTTTTCGGTCACACCTATAAGAGATATGATATGATATGTGTCTTTCACTTTCGGACTTACTACAAGTCACGTGATTACCTCTAGTCACACCTACGGTGCTGCAAATGGCATTGTGTCCTTTTATTCCTTGGCTTCTATTCTGCCTTAGCGAGGTCCATTTTCAACAATGTGATTCCCTGAGGGCTGAGGATTAGCTGACCTGGGTAGCCTGACCCTGCCGGCCGGCCCTCCGCAGGTGTGCCTGGGTTGAGGTCAATATAAACAGCGCTGCAGGCAGCAATAGCCCCTGAAGCTGTGCCTGACTCCATATTCTCTGTCCCGTCAGCAGTCTCGGGGCTGTGCTCGTGGGAGGGAGTGAGGGGCCACGGCTTTGTGGGTGGCCCGGTGTGAGTGGGTCTCTGCTGGACTTTCTGCAGGAGTTGCCAGGCTGCCACCTCTAAAGAAGAGGATGTGTCACACATACCTTTCGCTGGAATTTCTCTCCGGACAGAGGTGAGGAAGGAAAAAAGCAGTGGGGGCCGGGACAGGAGGGGTATCTCAGGCAGGGCAATGGAAAGCTTCCAGAAGAGAGCCCAGGGCCAGGACCATCCTGGCTGGCCTGCAGGCACCAAGTTGGCCTGCGTGCTGTCGCTGGTGTGGCTCCACGGCCCTCCCTCTAGGCTTTCAAGCCCTTGTACATATTCAGGTGTTTTACCTGGGAAGGGTGGGAAAAGTTCAACAGCAGCTGGCCTGGGGCTCAGCTCACGGTTACGCACAGATGCCTTGGCATGTCCCCCAGCTTTGCAATGAGGACGATCCTTCCGTAGGATTGGGCTGCTGGCTCTATGGGAGATGATTCCCCACATCTGACCAATTTCAGAATTGTTTACTGCTGGAGCAAGTGCCCTGATAGGCTTTTCCTCTGTCTAACTGGTGGGTTCAGTTTTTTTGTTTTTTTTTTGTTCAAGTTAGGTTTTCTTCCTCTTTTATGCATTTATAGATATAAGCATGGAAATAATTCATTCATATAAATACATGTGTATGAAGGGAAGAACTTTTTTCTGTTTTATTTTTAAATTTTATTTTTAAAAATTTTGAAATATAATTTTATTTATTTTTTTATACAGCAGGTTATTATTAGTTATGTATTTTCTGCATATACATGTATGCAGGCCAATCCCAATCTCCCAACTCATCCCACCACCACCTCCCCATGGCTTCCCACACTTGGTGTCCATACGTGTGTTCTCTACCTCTGTGTCTCTATTTCTTCCCTGCAAACCAGTTCATCTGTACCATTTTTTTGGGTTCCACATATATGTATTAATATACAATATTTGTTTTTCTCTTTCTGACTTACTTCATTCTGTATGACAGTCTCTAGATCCATCGACGTCTCTACAAATGACCCACTTTCATTCCTTCTTATGGCTGAGTAATATTCCATTTTATATATGTACCACATCTTTATCCATTCGTCTGTCTGTGGGTATTTAGGTTGCTTCCATTACCTGGCTATTGTAAATAGTGCTGAAATGAGCATTGTGGTGAATGTGCCTTTTTGATTTATGGTTTTCTCTGGGTATATGCCCAGAATTGGGATTGCTGGATCATATGGTAATTCTATTTCTAGTTTTTTTAAGGAAAGTCCATACTCTTCTCCATCGTGACTGTATCAATTTACATTTCCACCACTAGTGGAATAGGGATCCTTTTGTCCACACCTTCCCCAGAATTTGTTCTTTGTAGATTTTCTGATGATGCTGATTCCAACAGGTGTGAGGTGATACCTCATTGTAGTTTTGATTTTCATTTGTCTAATAATTAGTGATGTTGAGCAGCTTTTCATGTGGGTCTTGGCCATCTCTGTGTCTTCTTTGAAGAAACATCTCTTTAGATCTTCTGCCCATTGTTGTATTGGGTTGTTTGTTTTTTTAATATTAAGCTGCATGAGCTCTTTATATATATTGGAGATTTAACCTCTGTCCATTGATTTGTTTGCAAATATTTTCGCCCATTCTGAGGGATGCTTTTTGCCATTCCCGTTTTTTTAACAAAAAAAGAAAGAAAGAAAAAGAAGCAGAACACTAATGTGTGTAAAATATGCCTTTTGAAACTGTCCTTCTGAAATATGGACGTCCTTTGAGTTTTTTGGTCGATATCTGAACCCAGGATTTGTTTTAGGGGCAGGTGTCATTTACAGGCATGCAATGATTTTGAATATCAAATGACCATTAGCGCTGGGATTAAAGCTGCTGTTGTGTGAAACGGCCACAAGGTGGCAGCAGTTCTCCCTTACCAAATCTGGTTACTGGGGCAACAGAGCCTCAATGGAAGTCGTGTTCTAGATTGGAATTTAGATTGGAATGTGCCAGGAGAAAGCCCCTCAAGTTTGTCTCACTACTTCTTGTTCGTGTTTTTAATTTAATTTTTTATTTTTTTATTACAGCAAATTTGATTACAATGTTTGGCTTGTTGTAGGTGTGGAAGATGTGGTTCTTTTACACATATACATATGTCTGTTCTTCCTGGGATCCTTTTCCCATGTACCTTATGACAGAATGTTGAGTAGTCTTCTCTTGGTATTCTGTAGGTCTTTGGTGATTATATATGTCACCTGTGTTTGTATATGTCTGTTAACCCCATTATCATAATGAAACCAATCCTCACACCTTTCCATTGGTGAACCATAAGTTTGTTGAATGAATCTGTGATTGCCCTTCTGTGTGGAAATATCTTCCCTGGTATCCATTTTTCGGTCACACCTATAAGAGATATGATATGATATGTGTCTTTCACTTTCTGACTTACTACAAATCACGTGATTACCTCTAGTCACACCTACGGTGCTCCAAATGGCATTGTGTCCTTTTATTCCTTGGCTTCTATTCTGCCTTAGCGCGGTCCATTTTCAACAATGTGATTCCCTGAGGGCTGAGGATTAGTTGACCTGGGTAGCCTGACCCTGCGGGCCGGCCCTCCCCAGGTGTGCCTGGGTTGAGTTCAATATAAAGAGCGCTGCAGGCAGCAATAGCCCCTGAAGCTGTGCCTGACTGCATATTTTCTGCCCCGTCAGCAGTCTTGGGGCTGTGCTGGTGTGAGGGAGTGAGGGTCCACGGTTTTGTGAGTGGCCCGGTGTGAGTGGGTCTCTGCTGGACTTTCTGCAGGAGTTGCCAGTTCGCCACCTGTAAAGAAGAGGATGTGTCAGCCATACATTCCGGTGGAATGTCTCTCCGGACAGAGGTGAGGAAGGAAAAATGCAGTGGGGGCCGGGACAGGAGGGGTATCTCAGGCAGGGCAATGGAAAGCTTCCAGAAGAGCGCCCAGGGCCAGGACCATCCTGGCTGGCCTGCAGGCACCAAGTTGGCCTCCGTGCTGTCGCTGGTGTGGCTCCACGGCCCTTCCTCTAGGCTTTCAAGCCCTTGTACATATTCAGGTGTTTTACCTGGGAATGGTGGGAAAAGTTCAACAGCAGCTGGCCTGGGGCTCAGCTCACGGTTACTCACAGATGCCTCGGCATGGCCCCCCGCTTTGCAATGAAGACGATCCTTGCGTAGGAGTGCGCTGCTGGCTCTATGGGAGATGATTCCCCACCTCTGACCAATTTCAGAATTGTTTACCGCTGGAGCAAGTGCCCTGATAGGGTTTTCCTCTAACTCGTGGGTTCAGGTTTTTTTTTTATTTTTTGGTTCAAGTTAGATTTTATTCCTCTTTTATGTATTTATAGATATAAGCATGGAAATAATTAATTCATATAAATACATCTGTGTGAAGGGAAGAACTTTTTTCTGTTTTATTTTTAAATTGTATTTTTAAAACCTGTGAAATTTAATTTTATTTATTTTTTATACAGCAGGTTATTATTAGTTATGTATTTTATGCATATACATGTATACAGGTCAATCCCAGTCTCCCAACTCATCCCAACACCACCTCCCCAAGGCTTCCCACACTTGGTGTCCATACGTGTGTTCTCTACCTCTGTGTCTCTATTTCTTCCCTGCAAACCAGTTCATCTGTACCATATTTCTAGGTTCCTCATATATGCATTAATATACAGTATTTGTTTTTCTCTTTCTGACTTACTTCATTCTGTATGACAGTCTCTAGATCCATCGACGTCTCTACAAATGACCCAATTTCATTCCTTCTTATGGCTGAGTAATATTCCATTTTATATATGTACCACATCTTTATCCATTCGTCTGTCTGTGGGTATTTAAGTTGCTTCCATTACCTGATTATCGTAAATAGTGCTGAAATGAGCATTGTGGTGAAAGTGCCTTTTTGATTTATGGTTTTCTCTGGGTATATGCCCAGAAGTGGGATTGCTGGATCATATGGTAATTCTATTTCTAGTTTTTTGAAGGAAACTCCATACTGTTCTCCATAGTGACTGTATCAATTTACATTTCCACCAATAGTGGAAGAGGGATCCTTTTGTACACACCCTCCCCAGAATTCGTTGTTTGTAGATTTTCTGATGATGCCGATTCTAACAGGTGTGAGGTGATACCTCATTGTAGTTTTGATTTGCATTTCTCTAATAATTAGTGATGTTGAGCAGCTTTTCATGTGCGTCTTGGCCATCTCTGTGTCTTCTTTGAAGAAACGTCTCTTTAGATCTTCTGCCCATTTTTGTATTGGGTTGTTTGTTTTTTTAATATTAAGCTGCATGAGCTCTTTATATATATTGGAGATTAAACCTTTGTCCATTGATTCGTTTGCAAATATTTTCGCCCATCTGAGGGATGCTTTTTGCCATTCCCGTTTTTCTAACTCAGAAAGAAAGAAAAAGAAGCAGAACACTAATGTGTGTAAAATATGCCTTTTGAAACTGTCGTTTTGAAATATGGGCGTCCTTTGAAATTTTTGGTCGATATATGAACCCAGGATTTGTTTTCAGGGCAGGTGTCACTTACAGGCCTGCAATGATTTTGAATATCAACTGACCATTAGCGCTGGGATTAAAGCTGCTGTTGTGTGAAACGGCCACAAGTTGGCAGCAGTTCTGCGTTACCAAATCTGGTTACTGGGACAACAGAGCCTCAATGGAAGTCGTGTTCTAGATTGGAATTTAGAATGGAATGTGCCAGGAGAAGGCCGCTAGTGTTTGTCTCACTACTTCTTGTTCGTGTTTTTAATTTAATTTTTTATTTTTTATTAAAGCAAATTTGATTACAATGTTTGGCTTGTTGTAGGTGTGGAAGATGTGGTTCTTTTACACATATACATATGTCTGTTCTTCCTGGGATCCTTTTCCCATGTACCTTATGACAGAATGTTGAGTAGTCTTCTCTTGGTATCCTGTAGGTCTTTGGTGATTATATATGTCACCTGTGTTTGTATATGTCTGTTAACCCTAATATCATAATGAAACCAATCCTCACACCTTTCCATTGGTGAACCATAAGTTTGTTGAATGAATCTGTGATTGCCCTTCTGCGTGGAAATATCTGCCCTGGTATCCATTTTCCGGTAACACCTATAAGAGATATGATATGATATGTGTCTTTCACTTTCGGACTTACTACAAGTCACGTGATTACTTCTAGACACACCTACATTGCTGCAAATGGAATTGTGTCCTTTTATTCCTTGGCTTCTATTCTGCCTTAGCGAGGTCCATTTTCAACAATGTGATTCCCTGAGGGCTGAGGATTAACTGACCTGTGTAGCCTGAACCTGCCGGCCGGCCCTCCCCAGGTGTGCCTGGGTTGAGGTCAATATAAACAGCGCTGCAGGCAGCAATAGCCCCTGAAGCTGTGCCTGACTCCATATTCTCTGCCCCGTCAGCAGTCTCGGGGCTGTGCTGGTGGGAGGGAGTGAGGGGCCACGGCCTTGTGGGTGGCCCGGTGTGAGTGGGTCTCTGCTGGACTTTCTGCAGGAGTTGCCAGGCTGCCACCTGTAAAGAAGAGGATGTGTCACCCATACCTTCCGCTGGAATTTCTCTCCACACAGGGGTGAGGAAGGAAAAAAGCAGTGGGGGCCGGGACAGGAGGGGTATCTCAGGCAGGGCAATGGAAAGCTTCCTGAATAGCGCCCAGGTCCAGGACCTTCCTGGCTGGCCTGCAGGCACCAAGTTGGCCTGCGTGCTGTCGCTGGTGTGGCTTCACGGCCCGTCCTGTAGGCTTTCAAGCCCTTGTACATATTCAGGTGTTTTACCTGGGAAGGGTGGGAAAAGTTAAACAGCAGCTGGCCTTGGTCTCAGCTCACGGTTACTCACAGATGCCTCAGCATGGCCCCCAGCCTTGCAATGAGGATGCTCCTTGCCTAGGAGTGGGCTGCTGGCTCTATGGGAGATGATTCCCCACCTCTGAACTATTTCAGAATTGTTTACTGCTGGAGCAAGTGCCCTGATAGGTTTTTCCTCTGTCTAACTGGTGGGTTCAGTTTTTTTTTTTCTTTTTTGGTTCAAGTTAGATTTTATTCCTCTTTTATGTATTTATAGATATAAGCATGGAAATAATTCATTCATATAAATACATCTGTGTGAAGGGAAGAACTTTTTTCTGTTTTATTTTTAAATTTTATTTTTTAAAATTTGAAATTTAATTTTATTTATTTTTTTTTACAGCAGGTTACTATTAGTTATGTATTTTACGCATATAAATGTATACAGGTCAATCCAAATCTCCCAACTCATCCCAACACCACCACCCCATGGCTTCACACACTTGGTGTCCATACGTGTGTTTTCTACCTCTGTGTCTCTATTTCTTCCTTTCAAACCAGTTCATCTGTACCATTTATCTAGGTTCCACATATATGCATTAATATACAATATTTGTTTTTCTCTTTCTGACTTACTTCATTATGTATGACAGTCTCTAGATCCATCGACGTCGCTACAAATGACCCAGTTTCGTTCCTTCTTATGGCTGAGTAATATTCCATTTTATATATGTACCACATCTTTATCCATTCGTCTGTCTGTGGGTATTTAGGTTGCTTCCATTTCCTGGCTATTGTAAATAGTGCTGAAATGAGCATTGTGGTGAATGTGCCTTTTTGATTTATGGTTTTCTCTGGATATATGCCCAGAAGTGGGATTGCTGGATCATATGGTAATTCTATTTCTAGCTTTTTTTAAGGAAACTCCATAATGTTCTCCATAGTGACTGTATCAATTTACATTTCCACCAATAGTGGAAGAGGGATCCTTTTGTCCACACCCACCCCAGAATTCGTTGTTTGTAGATTTTCTGATAATGCCGATTCTAACAGGTGTGAGGTGATACCTCATTGTAGTTTTGATTTTCATTTCTCTAATAATTAGTGATGGTGAGCAGCTTTTCATGTGCGTCTTGGCCATCTCTGTGTCTTCTTTGAAGAAACGTCTCTTTAGATCTTCTGCCCATTTTTGTATTGGGTTGTTTGTTTTTTAAATATTAAGCTGCATGAGATCTTTATATATATTGGAGATTAAACCTTTGTCCATTGATTCGTTTGCAAATATTTTCGCCCATTCTGAGGGATGCTTCTTGCCATTCCCGTTTTTTTAACAAAAAAAGAAAGAAACAAAAAGAAGCAGAACACTAATGTGTGTAAAATATGCCTTTTGAAACTGTCGTTTTGAAATATGGACGTCCTTTGAAATTTTTGGTCGATATATGAAACAAGGATTTGTTTCCAGGGCAGGTGTCATTTGCAGGCCTGCAATGATTTTGAATATCAACTGACCATTAGCGCTGGGATTAAGCTGCTGTTTTGTGAAACGGCCACAATGTGGCAGCAGTTCTCCCTTACCAAATCTGGTTACTGGGGCAACAGAGCCTCAATGGAAGTCATGTTCTAGACTGGAATTTAGAATGGAATGTGCCAGGAGAAAGCCCCTCAAGTTTGTCTCACTACTTCTTGTTCGTGTTTTTAATTTAATTTTTTTATTTTTTATAACAGCAAATTTGATTACAATGTTTGGCTTGTTGTAGGTGTGGAAGATGTGGTTCTTTTACACATATACATATGTCTGTTCTTCCTGGGATCCTTTTCCCATGTACCTTATGACAGAATGTTGAGTAGTCTTCTCTTGGTATTCTGTAGGTCTTTGGTGATTATATATGTCACCTGTGTTTGTATATGTCTGTTAACCCCAATATCATAATGAAACCAATCCTCACACCTTTCCATTGGTGAACCATAAGTTTGTTGAATGAATCTGTGATTGCCCTTCTCCGTGGAAATATCTGCCCTGGTATCCATTTTTCTGTCACACCTATAAGAGATATGATATGATATGTGTCTTTCACTTTCTGACTTACTACAAGTCACGTGATTACCTCTAGACACACCTAAGGTGCTGCAAATGGCATTGTGTCCTTTTATTCCTTGGCTTCTATTCTGCCTTAGTGAGGTCCATTTTCAACAATGTGATTCCCTGAGGGCTGAGGATTAGCTGACCTGGGTAGCCTGACCCTGCCGGCCGGCCCTCCCCAGGTGTGCCTGGGTTGAGGTCAATATAAACAGCGCTGCAGGCAGCAATAGCCCCTGAAGCTGTGCCTGACTCCATGTTCTCTGCCCCGTCAGCAGTGTCGGGGCTGTGCTAATGGGAGGGAGTGAGGGGCCATGGCTTTGTGGGTGGCCGGTGTGAGGGGGTCTCTGCTGGACTTTCTGCAGGAGTTGCCAGGCTTCCACCTGTAAAGAAGAGGATGTGTCACCCATACATTCCGCTGGAATTCCTCTCCGGAAATAGGTGAGGAAGGAAAAAAGCAGTGGGGGCCGGGAAAGGAGGGGTATCTCAGGCAGGGCAATGGAAAGCTTCCAGAATAGCGCCCAGGGCCAGGACCATCCTGGCTGGCCTGCAGGCACCAAGTTGGCCTGCGTGCTGTCGCTGGTGTGGCTCCACGGCCCTTCCTCTAGGCTTTCAAGCCCTTGTACATATTCAGGTGTTTTACCTGGGAAGGGTGGGAAAAGTTCAACAGCAGCTGGCCTGGGGCTCAGCTCACGGTTACTCACAGATGCCTCGGCATGGCCCCCCGCTTTGCAATGAGGACGCTCCTTGCGTAGGAGTGCGCTGCTGGCTCTATGGGAGATGATTCCCCACCTCTGACCAATTTCAGAATTGTTTACCGCTGGAGCAAGTGCCCTGATAGGGTTTTCCTCTGTCTAACAAGTGTGTTCAGGTTTTTTTTTTTTTTGGTTCAAGTTAGATTTTATTCCTCTTTTATATATTTATAGATATAAGCATGGAAATAATTCATTCATATAAATACATCTGTGTGAAGGGAAGAACTTTTTTCTGTTTTATTTTTAAATTTGATTTTTAAAAATTTTGAAATTTAATTTTATTTATTTTTTATACAGCAGGTTATTATTAGTTATGTATTTTATTCATATACATGTATACAGGTCAATCCCAGTCTCCCAACTCATCCCAACACCACCTCCCCATGGCTTCCCACACTTGGTGTCCATACGTGTGTTATCTACCTCTGTGTCTCTATTTCTTCCCTGCAAACCAGTTCATCTGTACCATATTTCTAGGTTCCACATATATGCATTAATATACAATATTTGTTTTTCTCTTTCTGACTTACTTCATTCTGAATGACAGTCTCTAGATCCATCGACGTCTCTACAAATGACCCAATTTCATTCCTTCTTATAGCTGAGTAATATTCCATTTTATATATGTACCACATCTTTAATCATTCGTCTGTCTGTGTTGATTTAGGTTGCTTCCATTACCTGGCTACTGTAAATAGTGCTGAAATGAGCATTGTGGTGAATGTGCCTTTTTGATTTATGGTTTTCTCTGGGTATATGCCCAGAAGTGGGATTGCTGGATCATATGGTAATTCTATTTCTAGCTTTTTTTAAGGAAACTCCATACTGTTCTCCATAGTGACTGTATCAATTTACATTTCCACCAATAGTGGAAGAGGGCTCCTTTTGTCCACACCCTCCCCAGAATTCGTTGTTTGTAGATTTTCTGATGATGCCGATTCTAACAGGTGTGAGGTGATACCTCATTGTAGTTTTGATTTGCATTTCTCTAATAATTAGTGATGTTGAGCAGCTTTTCATGTGCGTCTTGGCCATCTCTGTGTCTTCTTTGAAGAAACGTCTCTTTAGATCTTCTGCCCATTTTGTATTGGGTTGTTTGTTTTTTTAATATTAAGCTGCATGAGCTCTTTATATATATTGGAGATTAAACCTTTGTCTATTGATTCGTTTGCAAATATTTTCGCCCATTCTGTGGGATGCTTTTTGCCATTCCCGTTTTTTTAACAAAAAAAGAAAGAAACAAAAAGAAGCAGAACACTAATGTGTGTAAAATATGCCTTTTGAAACTGTCGTTTTGAAATATGGACGTCCTTTGAAATTTTTGTTCGTATATGAAACAAGGATTTGTTTCCAGGGCAGGTGTCATTTGCAGGCCTGCAATGATTTTGAATATCAACTGACCATTAGCGCTGGGATTAAGCTGCTGTTTTGTGAAACGGCCACAAGGTGGCAGCAGTTCTCCCTTACCAAATCTGGTTACTGGGGCAACAGAGCCTCAATGGAAGTCATGTTCTAGACTGGAATTTAGAATGGAATGTGCCAGGAGAAAGCCCCTCAAGTTTGTCTCACTACTTCTTGTTCGTGTTTTTAATTTATTTTTTTTATTTTTTATAACAGCAAATTTGATTACAATGTTTGGCTTGTTGTAGGTGTGGAAGATGTGGTTCTTTTACACATATACATATGTCTCTTCTTCCTGGGATCCTTTTCCCATGTACCTTATGACAGAATGTTGAGTAGTCTTCTCTTGGTATTCTGTAGGTCTTTGGTGATTATATATGTCACCTGTGTTTGTATATGTCTGTTAACCCCAATATCATAATGAAACCAATCCTCTCACCTTTCCATTGGTGAACCATAAGTTTGTTGAATGAATCTGTGATTGCCCTTCTGCGTGGAAATATCTGCCCTGGTATCCATTTTTCGGTCACACCTATAAGAGATATGATATGATATGTGTCTTTCACTTTCTCACTTACTACAAGTCACATGATTACCTCTAGACACACCTAAGGTGCTGCAAATGGCATTGTGTCCTTTTATTCCTTGGCTTCTATTCTGCCTTAGTGAGGTCCATTTTCAACAATGTGATTCCCTGAGGGCTGAGGATTAGCTGACCTGGGTAGCCTGACCCTGCCGGCCGGCCCTCCCCAGGTGTGCCTGGGTTGAGGTCAATATAAACAGCGCTGCAGGCAGCAATAGCCCCTGAAGCTGTGCCTGACTCCATATTCTCTGCCCCGTCAGCAGTGTCGGGGCTGTGCTGGTGGGAGGGAGTGAGGGGCCATGGCTTTGTGGGTGGCCCGGTGTGAGTGGGTCTCTGCTGGACTTTCTGCAGGAGTTGCCAGGCTTCCACCTGTAAAGAAGAGGATGTGTCACCCATACATTCCGCTGGAATTTCTCTCCGGAAATAGGTGAGGAAGGAAAAAAGCAGTGGGGGCCGGGAAAGGAGGGGTATCTCAGGCAGGGCAATGGAAAGCTTCCAGAAGAGCGCCCAGGGCCAGGACCATCCTGGATGGCCTGCAGGCACCAAGTTGGCCTGCGTGCTGTCGCTGGTGTGGCTCCACGGCCCTCCCTCTAGGCTTTCAAGCCCTTGTACATATTCAGGTGTTTTACCCTGGAAGGGTGGGAAAAGTTCAACAGCAGCTGGCCTGGGGCTCAGCTCACGGTTACTCACAGATGCCTCGGCATGGCCCCCCGCTTTGCAATGAGGACGCTCCTTGCGTAGGAGTGCGCTGCTGGCTCTATGGGAGATGATTCCCCACCTCTGACCAATTTCAGAATTGTTTATCGCTGGAGCAAGTGCCCTGATAGGGCTTTCCTCTGTCTAACTCGTGGGTTCAGGTTTTTTTTTTTTTCCTTTTTTTGGTTCAAGTTAGATTTTATTCCTCTTTTATGTATTTACAGATATAAGCATGGAAATAATTCATTCATATAAATACATCTGTGTGAAGGGAAGAACTTTTTTCTGTTTTATTTTTAAATTTGATTTTTAAAAATTTTGAAATTTAATTTAATTTATTTTTTATACAGCAGGTTATTATTAGTTATGTATTTTATGCATATACATGTATACAGGTCAATCCCAGTCTCCCAACTCATCCCAACACCACCTCCCCATGGCTTCCCACACTTGGTGTCCATACGTGTGTTATCTACCTCTGTGTCTCTATTTCTTCCCTGCAAACCAGTTCATCTGTACCATATTTCTAGGTTCCACATATATGCATTAATATACAATATTTGTTTTTCTCTTTCTGACTTACTTCATTCTGTATGACAGTCTCTAGATCCATCGATGTCTCTACAAATGACCCAATTTCATTCCTTCTTATGGCTGAGTAATATTCCATTTTATATATGAACCACATCTTTAATCATTCGTCTGTCTGTGTTGATTTAGGTTGCTTCCATTACCTGGCTATTGTAAATAGTGCTGAAATGAGCATTGTGGTGAATGTGCCTTTTTGATTTATGGTTTTCTCTGGGTATATGCCCAGAAGTGGGATTGCTGGATCATATGGTAATTCTATTTCTAGCTTTTTTTTAAGGAAACTCCATACTGTTCTCCATAGTGACTGTATCAATTTACATTTCCACCAATAGTGGAAGAGGGATCCTTTTGTCCACACCCTCCCCAGAATTCGTTGTTTGTAGATTTTCTGATGATGCCGATTCTAACAGGTGTGAGGTGATACCTCATTGTAGTTTTGATTTGCATTTCTCTAATAATTAGTGATGTTGAGCAGCTTTTCATGTGCGTCTTGGCCATCTCTGTGTCTTCTTTGAAGAAACGTCTCTTTAGATCTTCTGCCCATTTTTGTATTGGGTTGTTTGTTTTTTAAATATTAAGCTGCATGAGCTCTTTATATATATTGGAGATTAAACCTTTGTCCATTGATTCGTTTGCAAATATTTTCGCCCATTCTGAGGGATGCTTTTTGCCATTCCCGTTTTTTTAACAAAGAAAGAAAGAAAGAAAAAGAAGCAGAACACTAATGTGTGTAAAATATGCCTTTTGAAACTGTCGTTTTGAAATATGGACGTCCTTTGAAATTTTTGGTCGATATATGAACCCAGGATTTGTTTCCAGGGCTGGTGTCATTTACAGGCCTGCAATGATTTTGAATATCAACTGACCATTAGCGCTGGGATTAAGCTGCTGTTTTGTGAAACGGCCACAAGGTGGCAGCAGTTCTCCCTTACCAAATCTGGTTACTGGGGCAACAGAGCCTCAATGGAAGTCATGTTCTAGACTGGAATTTAGAATGGAATGTGCCAGGAGAAAGCCCCTCAAGTTTGTCTCACTACTTCTTGTTCGTGTTTTTAATTTAATTTTTTATTTTTTATTACAGCAAATTTGATTACAATGTTTGGCTTGTTGTAGGTGTGGAAGA